>NC_084637.1:26516693-26616693 GCF_033978795.1 Nerophis ophidion
ACGTTGCACCACTGGCCCGAAGATGCCAAAGTGTCTGCTGCCAGACCCCCATTGAATGTGCCGGAGTGTCTCCACATTTTACCGGCGATGACAGACATAGCACAGAGATGTATGGATAACCTGCAGATGCATTTGCAACTATAAAGTCAACAAATTCACAAAGATGAGTTTTGTTGATGTTGACTGCCAGCTAATTGATGCTAACATGCTATGCTAATCGATGCTAACATGCTATTTACCGGCGGTGCTAAAGCAGACATGGCACAGAGATGTATGGATAACCTGCAGATGCATTTGCAACGATATTACGTTTCCTTCCACCCACATTTAATGCAAAAAAAACCACTTACCAATCGACGGATTTAAGTTGCTCCAGTGTCACGAGATGCGAAAGTCCTGATCGTTTGGTCCGCACATTTTACCGGCGATGCTAACGCAGCTATTCGGCCATGCTATGGCTATGAATAGCGTCAATAGCTATTCGCTCAATAGCTTCAGTTTCTTCTTCAATACTTTCATACTCCAACCATCCGTTTCAATACATGCGTAATCTGTTGAATCGCTTAAGTCGCTGAAATCCGAGTCTGAATCCGAGCTAATGTCGCTATATCTTGCTGTGCTATTCGCCATTGTTTGTTTACATTGGCAGCACTGTATGACATCACAGGGAAATGGATAGTCGCATCGCAAATAGCGAAAATCAAGCACTTTAAAGCTTTTTTTTAGGGATATTCCGAAACCGGTGAAATTTTGAAAAAAACTTCAAAAAAATACAACAAGCCACTGGGAACTGATTTTTTATTGTTTTTAACCCTTTTGAAATTGTGATAATGTTCCCCTTTAAGCACATTTCAATTATACAAGTGTGTGATCCCATGTAATTAATCATAATTAATTCCAATATGTGATTAATCTGATTCAAAATAATATCTTCACAGCCCTAATATATATATTTCTGCAAAATCTTCTGGAAACATTCCAAGAGCAGCGGTAAAATTCAACACATCGAACCTTATCAGCCACCTGAAACACCAGCAAGGTCAAATCTGTGAATCCAATTGTTTTATTTTACTATTAAGTGTCCAAAAAATAAAGATATATCTAAAAAGAAAGAAATGAAGTACATGACACATGCAACGTTAAAAGTTCAAGTTAAAGTACCAACGATAATCACACGCACGCACGCACGCACGCACGCACGCACGCACGCACGCACGCACGCACGCACGCACGCACGCACGCACGCACGCACGCACGCACGCACGCACGCACGCACGCACGCACGCACGCACGCACGCACGCACGCACGCACGCACGCACGCACGCACGCACGCACGCACGCACGCACGCACGCACGCACGCACGCACGCACGCACGCACGCACGCACGCACGCACGCACGCACGCACGCACGCACGCACGCACGCACGCACGCACGCACGCACGCACGCACGCACGCACGCACGCACGCACGCACACACACACACACACACACACACACACACACACACACACACACACACACACACACACACACACACACACACACACACACACACACACACACACACACACACACACTAGGTGTGGCGAAATTATTCTCTGCATTTGACCCATCACCCTTGATCACCCCCTGGGAGGTGAGGGGAGCAGTGAGCAGCAGCGGTGGCTGCGCCCGGGATTCATTTTTGGTGATTTAACCCCCAATTCCAACCCTTGATGCTGAGTGCCAAGCAGGGAGGTAATGGCTCCCATTTTTATAGTCATTGATATGACTCGGCCGGGGTTTGAACTCACAACCTACCGACCTCAGGGCGGACACTCTACCTGAGCAACCATCAAAAATGTGGAAGGAAGTTTGGACTGCTATGATTTTCCACCACAAGGGGACGATATTGGTGTGGATATCAATATGTCGTCAAGAGCGGACCTCAACTGAAAAAGGCCTCATGTCATTTTGGAAGGAGATCTGGTCATCTAAGGTGCAGCTGTGACATTAGGCCACGCCCACTATGAAGGCGTACAAATCCGTATTGAGCGGGCCATCATTTCAGGATGTCATTGCTACCAATTCTGATCGACATCGGAGTTTGTGGAGTCAAGAAACAAATGTTGAAAGTTTTGTAGCACGCCATCACGGTGGGTTTGCCTTTTAAGAAGTCGGTGTTCTTGCTGCTCTTGGCGGGGTTGTTCAAAGTGTGGCGCCATGACACGCCCACACACTCTGGCCAAGGCAAAACTCTTTCGCAATTTACCATCTCCCGTCTGTCTCGTATCTGTCATTTTAACTCCAACTCACTCAGTCAAAGTGCCTAAAAGTAATTTATTAAAGGGGAACATTATCACAATTTCAAAAGGGTTAAAAACAATAAAAATCAGTTCCCAGTGGCTTGTTGTATTTTTTGAAGTTTTTCTCAAAATTTTACCGGTCCTGGAATATCCCTAAAAAAAGCTTTAAAGTGCTTGATTTTCGCTATTTACGATGCGACTATCCATTTCCCTGTGACGTCATACAGTGCTGCCAATGTAAACAAACAATTGCGAATACCACAGCAAGATATAGCGACATTAGCTCGGATTCAGACTCGGATTTCAGGGGTTTAAGCGATTCAACAGATTACGCATGTATTGGAGTATGAAAGTACTGAAGAAGAAACTGAAGCTACTGAGCAAATAGCTATTGACGCTATTCATAGCCATAGCATGGCCGAATAGCTGCGTTAGCATTGCCGGTAAAATGTGCGGACCAAACGATCAGGACTTTCGCATCTCGTGACACTGGAGCAACTTAAATCCTTCGATTGGTAAGTGGTTTTTTTTCGCATTAAATGTGGGTGGAAAGAAACGTAATATCGTTGCAAATGCATCTGCAGGTTATCCATACATCTCTGTGCCATGTCTGCTTTAGCACCGCCGGTAAATAGCATGTTAGCGTCGATTAGCATAGCCTGTTAGCATCGATTAGCTGGCAGTCACGCCGCGACCAAATATGTCTGATTAGCACATAAGTCAACATCAACAAAACTCACCTTTGTGAATTTGTTGACGTTATCGTTGCAAATGCATCTGCAGGTTATCCATACATCTCTGTGCCATGTCTGTCATCGCCGGTAAAATGTGGAGACACTCCGGTACATTCAATGGGGGTCTGGCGGCAGACATTTTCGCATCTTCGGGCCAGTGGTGCAACTTGAATCCCTCCCTGTTAGTGTTGTTACACCCTCCGACAACACACAGACGAGGCCAAAGTTCCAAAAAATTGTCGAAAAAACGGAAAATAACAGAGCTGAGACCCAATGTTTGCAATGTGTTGAAAATGAAAATGGAGGCCGTATTACCTCGGTGACGTCACGTACTGACGTCATTGCAAAAAGAGCAATAAACAGAAAAGCGTTTAATTCGCCAAAATTCACCCATTTAGAGTTCGGAAATTGGTTAAAAAAATATATGGTCTTTTTTCTGCAACATCAAGGTATATATTGACACTTACATAGGTCTGGTGATAATGTTCCCTTTTAAAGTACAACCCCTGTTTTTGGCCTATAAAGGGCTGACAGAAACCAAGATTTCCGACTTCCTGTTTGTTTTCAAATATTGGTTCTTGGGGCTTTTACGTCCGTCCTGTCATGATTGACGTCTCCAGCGATTTCTACGACGATACATGAATCTGGTGGCGGGGGCTAATTTTTAAAACATTTTAAGGGGGCGTTAGAGAGTAGTTTGTTAAAGTACGACCCCTGTTTTTGGCCTAGAAAGGGCTTCCTGTTTGTTTTCAAATATGGGTCCTTGAGACTTTTACGTGCGTCCTGTCATGATTGACGTCTCCAGCGATTTCTACGACGATACATGAATCTGGTGGCGGGGGCTAATTTTTAAAACATTTTAAGGGGGCGTTAGAGGGTAGTTTGTTAAAGTATGGCCCCTGTTTTTGCCCTAGAAAGGGCTTCCTGTTTGTTTTCAAATATGGGTTCTTGGGGCTTTTACATGCGTCCTGTCATGATTGACGTCTCCAGCGATTTCTACGACGATACATGAATCTGGTGGCGGGGGCTAATTTTTGAGAACACAGCAAAAAGGTAAGAACTAAGGGATTTATTAAACAAAAGGAGCTATGAACAAAAACACTGGTGCAAATAGAAAGTCAAATAAAAGCGCTAGCATGGAAAGTTAGGGAAAGCTAACCAAACACAAACACTTGGCACAAAGAGTAAAAAACAAAACAACTAGCATGAAAGCTAGGAATAAAAATAGGGCTTAGCATGAGAGCTAGCGGGATAGAGCATGAACGACAAGTCATCAGCAGTTGCGTGAAAGCAAACTAAGATCCGACAATGAGTGAACAGAAAAGGCTGGTGGTGATTAGTAAAGACAGGTGTGCTGGAACCGAGAGTAGCAGCTGAAACTAATGAGTGACCATGGAAACGAACAAAACGGGAACTAAGCATGTCAAACGGCAGAGTGATATAAAAATGGAACAAAAATAACAAAATGGCGATGATCCGACCATCGGATCACAACAAGATGGATGGATAGAGGTTATATGCATCTGCTGAGATAGACTCCAGCACCCCCCGCGACCCCGAAAGGGACAAGCGGTAGAAAATGGATGGATGGTCTCCAGCGATTTCTGTGTCGATACGTGAACCTGGTGGCGAATTATTTCAAAATTTTAAGGGGGGTGCTAGAGAGTTAATTTTAAGATTTTGTGTTTGGTAGCCACAAGTTATAACATTTTTAATTGGACAGGACAGACTTGCAAAAACTGGTGAATTTTTGTGCATGACAATTATCGGCATCAGTCTCGAGAAGCAGGACATTATCGTATCGGCTTGAATTTATATATAATTAATGCGTAGATACAATTGAGTGTTTTTAACATTTACACGCAATTTCCCGAGGATTTCCTCACTTCTGGTTGGAGATGAGGACTTATAGTTTTTTTTTTTCCCAAGATGGCGCTGCTGTAGGCAGGAGCTCTGTGCTCTTGTGTCATCCTTCTGTGTTTCCCTCTTGTTTTCATGTGTCATTATATTTTTTTGCCTTTTGGTCCAGGACCCTTTGGGACAGTGTGACAAGGGGTGGCACTTTCGTGACCTCTGTGGTGCTTTTTTTGTGGACTTCTGGATCTGTCTCTCGGCAGCCTTTTGGCCATGGAGACCAGCTGCTGGGTGTCTGCCACACCGGAGTCGGTTTGGAGGGACTGGAGGAGATGCGGATGTGGGGTACGGGGTGCAGAGCTGGGACGGAGAGGCTTCGCGGTGTCTTGGCTGGGTGAGCAGGTGTCGGACACCTCAGTCACCTTGGACGTATCCTCGCTCATCCATGTGGAGTGGACACTGGCCGAGAGTGGAGTCGGCTGTTTTGGTTGCTTTGTTGGGTCTGCTCCTGTCTCTGGCCATGCTCCCCCCACCCCAGCGGACGATGGCGTGGAACACCGCAGAGGCCACCACAGTGGATATGTTTCTTTTACTTTTTATTCATAGCTGTATGTAGAAGTGTCTGGTTGTATCTGCTGCTTTAATGTCCTCTGTGTTCTTTGATGTTTATGTGTTCTATGGCTATGAGTTGTTGTTTTTTCCTTGGCCTTAGTCTGCACCCCCTCTCCAGGGCCCAGGCTAAGACCGATTTTTTAAATTTTATTTTAATCTTCTATTTTTTTCTCCCATTCCCCCCGCCCCTTGTTTACCTGTATCTCATCTTTTTTGTAAGGGGCGCCGGAAGCCGGCAGACCCGTCAGCGATCCTGTTCTGTCTCCCTGTAATGTTTGTCTGATCTTGAATGGGATTGTGCTGAAAATTTTAATTTTCCTGAAGGAACTCTCTTGACGGAATAAATAAAGTACTATCTAATCTAATCTAGTCGCAGAAATGTTCCTTTTTCTAGTTTGGTCGGGCATTTGCGGCACACGACGACACCAGCTGGGTCTGAGGTGACGCTGACATAACCGCCATCTTGTCCGGGCAGGAGGCGGACAGCTCGCGGCGACTAAAAAAAAGTGAGTGGCGAGATGAGTTGATTGTGTGGACTTATTGGACCCAAACAAAGTGACCCTCGCGGCTATGAAAAGAAGATACAGTTGACGCGGCAATTTTCCTTTCCAGTCAGGGGGGTCAAACAAGCAAAAGGTAACGCTCACATTACTTCCAGCATCCAACTTTCACCACAGCCTTATTTCCCTGTGCAGCAACAAAATGTACGGTTTCTCTCTGCTGAATCATTTCATGAGTGCTTGCACTGATTCCACTGAAAACAAAATCCCTGCATTTATTGCCTTTTGATCCTTTCTTTTGTTGTAAAATATCTTTGTCCTGCTCATTTATGCACCGTCAACAACATTTACTGTCAACGTCCTGGCAAGAAGACGTCCCCGTGATTAAAAGCCAGCACCAAAGCTGAGGTAATTACACCTGTCTTGCATACATGCAGCCTCGTTGTCAGAGAACAAGACGCTTTAATCACTTTTAAGACTTAGACTTAGACGAACTTTAATGATCCACAAGGGAAATTGTTCCACACAGTAGCTCAGTTACAAATGATGGAAAAGATGGAAAGGACAATGCAAGCATAAAATAGACTAAAAGCAATATAAAATATACACGTAATATTTACATAATATACAGCAGGGGTCTGCCCGTAAGGACCAGATGAGTCGCCCACTGGCCTGTTCTAAAAATAGCTCAAATAGCAGCACTTACCAGTGAGCTGCCTCTATTTTTAAATTTGTATTTATTTACTAGCAAGCTGGTCTCGCTTTGCTTGACATTTTTAATTCTAAGAGAGACAAAACTCAAATAGAATTTGAAAATTTAAGAAAATGTTTTAAAGACTTGGTCTTCACTTGTTTACATAAATTCATTTTTTTTTTTATACTTTGCTTCTTATAACTTTCAGAAAGACAATTTTAGAGAAAAAATGCAACCTTAAAAATGATTTTAGGATTTTTAAACACATACCTTTTTAGCTTTTAAATTCCTTCCTCTTTTTTCCTGACAATTTAAATCAATGTTCTAGTATTTTTTTTATTTTTATTGTAAAGAATAATAAATACATTTTAATTTAATTCTTCATTTTAGCTTCTGTTTTTTCGACGAATAATATTTGGGAAATATTTCTTCAAACTTATGATTAAAACTCAAAAAAATGATTCTGGCAAATCTAGAAAATCTGTAGATTCAAATTTAAATCTTATTTCAAAGCCTTTTGAATTTCAATTAAATTTGTGTTCTGGAAAATCTAGAAGAAAATAATGATTTGTCTTTGTTAGAAATATAGCTTGGTCCAATTTGTTATATATTCTAACAAAGTGCAGATTGGATTTTAACGTATTTAAAACATGTCATCGAAATTCTAAAATTAATCTTAATCAGGAAAAATTAGGAATGATGTTCCATAAATTCTTTTTTAAATTTTTTCAAAAAGATTCCAATTAGCTATTTTTTCTCTTAATTTTTTTCGGTTGAATTTTGAATTTTAAAGAGTCGAAATTGAAGATAAACTGTGTTTAAAAATTTAATTTAATTTTTTTTTTGTATTTTCTCCTCTTTTAATCCGTTCAATTACGTGTTTTTTTCATAATTTATTCCCAACAAAAAACCTTCTGTAAAAGGAAAAAAAATGTACGACGGAATGACAGACAAAAATACCCATTTTTTTTTATATATATAGATTTATTTATTACAGGTAAATTGAGCAAATTGGCTATTTCTGGCAATCTATTTAAGTGTGTATCAAACTGGTAGCCCTTCGCATTAATCAGTACCCAAGAAGTAGCTCTTGGTTTCAAAAAGGTTGGTGACCCCTGATATACAGTGTTTCCTAGGGGTGTAACGGCACATGTATTTGAATTGAACCGTTTCGGTACGGGGGTTTCGGTTCGGTCCGGAGGTGTACCGAACGAGTTTCCACACGGACATCTTAGGTAGCGCACCGCACGTTGTGTAAACAATGCCGAGCGAGGCACAACACACCGCATGCTAGCAGCGACCAGGCTAGGACAATATGTAAAAGCCAGAGCTGGAAGACCCTCCTGCCTCATTTACATATCCCCTTTGGGAACACTTTGGCTGCGCGATGCGATACAACAATGGAGGACGGAGGCTTGCCGACATTGATGTGCAGCAGTAGGTTATGCTTCTGCCAACACGTCAAACATGCTAACTCCTTTGAAGCGTCACCACCGCATTCAAGCAGCCTCTCCTCGGCGAGTCAGGCAGGGCTGAAGCAATAACAAATGTTTTTATAGCAGCAGATTTAAGACCATCCATCTGTCTTCTACCGCTTGTCGCGTCCGGGGTCGCAGGAGGTTGCTGTATTGCATTAAAACTAGATTTTGACCCACTTCTATGGTGGAAGAACAATAAGCCCATATATCCTCTTACTGCCAAGTTAGAGGGGGAAGGGTAAAGAAAAGTTAATCTGAGGCTGAGCTGACTTGAAACTGTTTAATGTTGCACTTTTTATATGTAGAAAAAAGAAAGTTTTGTCATTTTATTTAATCTGAGTAACAACTTGAGGCAGTTTAATGTTGATTAACATGGACCCCGACTTAAACAAGTTGAAAAACTTATTCGGGTGTTACCATTTAGTGGTCAATTGCACGGAAATATGTACTGTACTGTGCAATCTACTAATAAAAGTCTCAATCAATCAATCAATCAATCAAAAAAAGCACTTAATATGTAGAAAGGTTTTGTTAAGAAACCATTCTGAGCCTTATGTTATTTAGTTTTTATTTTATATAAGTTGACCACATTAACTTTGGCAATGGACCATGTGTGTATATGTATGTTATGCCATTGTTTACAAAATTGGTAAATAAATAACCAAAACATTTACATTTTGTTGTTTTCTTACTGTACCGAAAATTAACCGAACCGTGACCTCTAAACCGAGGTACTTACCAAACCGAAATTTTTGTGCACCGTTATATCCCTAGTGTTTCCCCCAGAAGATTTGTTAGTTAAGGTGGACACTGCAGGGGGAGGGGGCCGGGAAAGGGGGTGGGTGGGTGTAAGGATCGGTGTAACTCGGCCTGTCGCCATCACGTCTCCACCTCGTCGCTGCCACCACAACCTGGGGGGCAATAGACTACAGACTGCGGTGAAGTAAGCCGGCTTCGTCGCATGAAGAAGCCTTTGCATATTTGGGAAGACAATAATTACCGAAAAAGTGACATCAAACCATGAAGAAATGGCAAAGATATTTATAATTAGTCTTTACTATGAATTGATTAACGTGGACCCCGACTTAAACAAGTTGAAAAACTTATTCGGGCGTTACCATTTAGTGGTTAATTGTACGGAATATGTACTGTACTGTGCAATCCACTAATAAAAGTTTCAATCAATCAATCAATCAAAAAGCCTTCCTCCGAATGAGCTGTTTGGAATTTTGGACTTTAGTGACGTATGTTGCCTTAGCGGCTATCTCCATGTATGGTAGAGGTTTACCCAAAGAGCTTTGCGCGAGTCTGCCATTTTCATTCAGTTGTACTCAATAAGATCCTTCTTTTTCGCTATCCTCTTGTCGTGGGGCAGACTGGCTCGTACATGCACATGCATGCTAACACCCTCTGCTGTAGCGTAAAGTAGCTCATAGTTCTAATTAGTGTTGTCCCGATACCAATATTTTGGTACCGGGACCAAAATGTAGTGGCGCAGTGGGAGAGTGGCCGTGCGCAACCCGAGGGTCACTGGTTCAAATCCCACCTAGAACCAACCTCGTCACGTCTGTTGTGTCCTGAGCAAGACACTTCACCCTTGCTCCTGATGGGTGCTGGTTAGCGCCTTGCATGGCAGCTCCCTCCATCAGTGTGTGAATGTGTGTGTGAATGGGTAAATGTGGAAGTAGTGTCAAAGCGCTTTGAGTACCTTGAAGGTAGAAAAGCGCTATACAAGTACAACCCATTTATCTATTTATAATACTTTTAGGTACTTTTCTAAATAAAAGGGCACCACAAAATAATTGCTTTATTTTAACAAAAAATCCTATGGTAAATTAAACATATGTTTCTTATTGCAAGTTTTTCCTTAAATAAAACAGTGAACATACTAGACAACTTGAATTACCCAGAATGTGACAAAGAATTTGGTCAAGTTGTATGTAGTGTTGGGCGACGGCTTGGGATGGCTACTAGGATTGTAAAAAAAAACAAAAAACATTTTTGAATGAATCACGATACTTATTTGTAACGATTCTAAATCGATTTAAATCAAAAATCGATCGAACAAAAATAAATAATGTACAGAAAAAAAGTTTGTACACACCTCATTCAATGTGTTTTCTTTATTTTCATGACTATTGGCATCAAAACTACAAATGAACACATGTGGAGTTATGCACTTAACAAAATAAGGTGAAATAACTGAAAACATGTTTTATATTCCTGGTTCTTCAAAATAGCCACCCTTTGCTCTGATTACTTTTTCGCACACTTTTGGCATTCTCTGGATGCGCTTCACCTGAAATGGATTTTACTTTCCGGTACCAAAATGTATTGCAATACTTTGATACTTTTCTAAATATAGGGGACCACAAAAACTGGCGTAATTGGCTTTATATTAAAAATCTTAGGGTACACTAAATATTTGTTTTTTTATTGCAATGGAAGAACAATTTTGTCCTTAAATAAAAAAGTGAACATACTAGACAACTTGTCTTTTAGTAGTAAGTAAACAAACAAAGGCTCCTAATTAGTCTGCTGACATATGCAGTAACATTGTGTCATTTATCAATCTATTATTTTGTCAACATTATTAGATGTAAAAATGGTTTATTAATGCACTTGTTTATTTACTGTTAATATCAGCTTACTTTCTCTTTTAACATGTTCTATCTACACTTCTGTTAAAATGTAATAATTACTTATTTTTCTGTTGTTTGACCCTCTACATTAAAGTATCAAACAACAGAAATGTTTATTTTTTTATTTTTCTCTCTGGCACTCATCGAGGGTGGACGCTCCTCTTTCCTATCCCTTATCTCTCCTGCTTGCTTCTTTGTCTTCTCTTAACTTTCTTGTTTGTCTTTCATGGACACACACCTGTTGTTGTTGACTTTGGACTAGCGACTGCACAATACATCAAGGCCGCGGAACAGAGACACACTACGGGCTTGCACGCACGCGTGAGGCGGCATAGCTCGTTTGGTAGAGTGGCCGTGCCAGCAACTTGAGGGTTTCAGGTTCGATTCCCGCTTGTGCCATTCTAGTCACTGTCGTTGTGTCCTTGGGCAAGACACTTTACCCACCTGCTCCCAGTGCCACCCACACTGGTTTAAATGTAACTTAGATATTGGGTGTCACTATGTAAAGCGCTTTGAGTCACTTGAGAAAAGTGCTATATAAATATAATTCACTTCACTTCACACACACACACACACACACACACACACAGACACACACACACACACACACACACACACACACACACACACACACACACACAAATATACGCCACACATACACACCCCAACCCAACGCCCTCGACGCCTTCCCTCTGTTGCTAGATATCTCGAGATGTATGTTCTAATATCTAAATGTGCTTTGCTATGGAAGTTTTTTTTCTTGGACTCAGTCTGGACCCCTCCTGAGGGTCTAGTCTTAGACTGATATTTTTTTATTACTCCCCCCCCCTTTCTCACCTTTTTAAGGAGCGCCGTAAGTGGCTGATCCGTTGGCGGCCTCGTCTTGTCCCCCCCTGTAACGTATGTCTGCTCTTAGCGGGACTGTGCCGAAAATGAAATTCCGTTGTACTTGTACAATGACAATAAAGATCTATCCTATCCTATCCTATGTTAGTTTTAGATGATACCACAAATTTGGGTATCAATCCGATACCAAGTCGTTCCCGGATCATACATTGGTCATATACAAAGTCCTCATGTGCATAGGGACACCGGTACTTTTTAGAGGCGGTATAGTATCGAATATGATTCATTAGTACCGCGGTACTAAACTAATACCGGTATACCGTACAACCCTAGTTCTAATTGGTATCTGTCAGTAGGCTCGATATGGAAGCGTTTTGAAACCAAAACATGGCTGACGGGGTGGAGATGGAGTCATAGGGGCTTGGCCTTGAGGAGGACTTTGGCACGTAAATTAGACCGCCAAGAAAAGGATTTGAAGATGCTCTGTAAAACATAATCAAGGCAAGATTTGACCACCATTACATGTCATGTAGACCACTAGGAGGTGTTCTTAACTTACAACTTTACATTTATATTGTAGCAAAAGCTTTCCCCCAAATATAACGTATCTAAAGAACATTTGTTTTTTCATCTTTTTGGCCCATTTATTGTGTTTTGTTTACTTTTTCAAATAATGCTGACGCGACATAGCAGTTTTGATTTGGCTTGACTGTGTTGAGAGATATATCACTTTTCTTTTCCCCCTTGGACCTATCACCTTATTTCTTTTTACTTTTTCAGATGAACTTTGGATATTATCTGGAATATAAACACATGGATTGAACTAAATTGCAGTTGTCTATTGTTTATTGTTCATACAAGATTATTAATAAGTAGTAAGTACATATTCTAACTTAACTTGTAAAATATCCATAATAAAACTTGATTTAAGAACCCCTCTATTTGCAAATTCTTTTTGATTTCCAAACTTTTAGGTCAGGCCACATTCATTGATCTTGCGTCTCTCCTGCAGCAATTGTGTGCCACGTCGCTTGCTGCCTAGTACATTACACTACTAGTTTTGAGACTAAACCAAAATAATTCTTTGGTCCACAGAAACACAAGAAAACTATTATTAATCACCTCGAGAGCCTCTCCCTGAAACCTTATAATCAGGTTAGAAATCTTAGTGTAATAATGGATTCAGACTTGACCTTTAAAAGCCACATTAAGTCAATAACATCAGAAGCTTTTCATCGCCTGAAAAACATTGCCAAAATCAGAGGAATAATCTCTAAATCAGATTTAGAAAGACTAATCCATGCCTTTGTCTCATCAGGCTAGACTACGGTAACGGCTTTCTCACTGGGCTCTCTAAACGAGCTTCAAAGCAGCTGCGGTACATCCAAAATGCTGCTGCTCGAGTCCTGACTAGAACCAGGAGATATTAGTCCAGTTCCGGCTTCCTGTTTCTCAGAGAATAGACTTCAAAACAGCCCTGCTTTGCGTACAAGTTTTTTCATGGTCTTGTGCCAAAGTACATCTCTGACATGTTAGAGCCATCTAGAGCTCTGAGAACCTCAGGCAGTGGTCTCCTGCTGGTGCCCAGAGCCCGGACCAAAGTTTTGGGCCTCAATGTTGGCAATGTTCAAATCCAGGCTGAAAACACTTAACCGAATACGACAACTGAAAGTATTTTATCTACAGTATTTGATTTTAATTTTAATTAATTCTTATTGTTTTTACGGTGACTGTATGTTGGGATTTTATTTTGAAATATGATTTTATATTAAACATTTTTGCCATATTTTAATTGTACACAAAGCACTTTCAATTGCTTTGTGTACAAATTGTGCTCCATAAAACAAACCTGCCTTGCCCTTACACAGTGCTTCAGCTTGTGTGAGTTTTTTCACCTTTTGACAAGTTTTGTCCATTTTCTAACTCAATATGTGTCCCAAAAAGACAACAGACCAGCGTAGAAAGAAAGAGGGACTTGCCGTGGAGTTTAAAAAAAAAAAAAATTGCGAATAGTACATTATTGCCGCTCGCAAGCATGGAAGAATCGATGAAGCAGGCTTCGTACCACGGCAAATTTTAATTGTGATGAGACCAGACTTTTTCTGGAAAAATACGCCAAAGCAGACTTGTTATTTTACTTTATTAAATATTTAGTATTGTAGACATATAGTTGTTCATATGAATTTTTTTTGTGATTTCTTATTGTTTGTGAGGGCACCAAGGGGACTTCTGTGAGTGTTGGCAGAAACATACAAGACGGCACATTGTCGTTGTTGTTTTGGCCTGTTATTAAGAGATCCATGCCCCCTATTTTGACATCCAGTACTGTATAGCACTTTACATCGTGTTCAAAGTGCACAAACCTTCACTAAAATATGGACTTTTGTCGAGGCTAGAAACCTTTTATTCATATTTACACGGTTTCAAATGGAGAAATTTGCTTCACTATAAGGACTTTTCCATTTACGAACCCCGTTCCAGAACCGATTAAGTTTGTAAATGTACATTATTTCTTGTTTATAAATGTACTTGAACTGCATTTCTGTTGGTTGTGTATTTTATACACATATACGCTCCAGTCTTATAGCCAAATCTACTTCTTGTCACCATGAGTAATACAGCAAACCCGTCATTTATCGCTGATAATTGGTTCATGGACTGACTCTGGTAAATTAATTTATACTAAATAGGAATGATCAATTGTAATTTGAATACAAACCCCGTTTCCATATGAGTTGGGAAATTTTGTTAGATGTAAATATAAACGTAATATAATGATTTGAAAATCCTTTTCAACCCATATTCAATTGAATGCACTACAAAGACAAGATATTTGATGTTCAAACTCATAAACGTTATTTTTTTTTGCAAATAATAATTAACTTGGAATTTCATGGCTGCAACATGTGCCAAAGTAGTTGGGAAAGGGCATGTTCACCACTGTGTTACATCACCTTTTCTTTTAACAACACTCAATAAACGTTTGGGAACTGAGGAAACTAATTGTCGAAGCTTTGAAAGTGGAATTCTTTCCCATTCTTTTTTTATGTAGAGCTTCGGTCGTTCAACAGTCCGGGGTCTCCGCTGTCGTATTTTACGCTTCATAATGCGCCACACATTTTGGATGGGAGACAGGTCTGGACTGCAGGCGGGCCAGGAAAGTACCCGCACTCTTTTTTTTACGAAGCCACACTGTTGTAACACGTGCTAAATGTGGCTTGGCATTGTCTTGCAGAAATAAGCAGGGGCGTCCATGAAAAAGACGGCGCTTAAATGGCAGCATATGTTGTTCCAAAACCTGTATGTACCTTTCAACATTAATGGTGCCTTCACAAATGTGTAAGTTACCCATGCCTTGGGCACTAATGCACCCCTATACCATCACAGATGCTGGCTTTTGAACTTTGCGTCGATAACCGTCTGGATGGTTCGGTCCGTAAAACACGATGTCGAATATTTCCAAAAACAATTTGAAATGTGGACTCGTCAGACCACAAAACACTTTTCCACTTTGCATCAGTCCGTCTTAGATGATTTCGGGCCCAGAGAAGCCGACGGCGTTGAAAAGGATTTGCAAATCATTGTATTCCGTTTATATTTACATCTAACACAATTTCCCAACTCATATGGAAACGGGGTTTGTATATTTATAGCTAGAACATTTTTTTTTACCTTTGAAAAGCCCTGTAGACGTGAAATTACACCCACATAAACACCATTACAAGCCCCAAACGACAGTACAACAATTCTCACTAGGGTAATATTATTATTATTAGACCAAAATTACGTTCACACTCAATGAGAGTGAGAGACGCTCGGATTCTTTTAAATCCCCGGTTAATAGCAGGTTCCTGACAACAGGTGGCAGCAAAGAACACCACATCAGTGTTGTGTAAGTGCATGCAGAAAGCTCGTCAACCTTGAGAAGCAGTCAACCTCTATTTATAGGGAGCAAAGAGGAGAGGAGAACGCAGTCAGAGACGGCGGCCGCGAGGACTGGAGGCGAACCCTCTGAAATATTCAAAGGGAGAACGGATAGACCCCAGGTTTAAAGTGCAGGACGATGATGAGCTTTGTTGCGGAACCACGCGACGTCACGGTGAACCTGACCTTTCGGATAGAAAATGTCATCACTTCCTGATCTTATTGTGACATTTGTGCAAAATGTTAAGATGAGCGCCGGTGAATTCTCCAATTTATGTCTGCAGATACGATCTATGAGGTCACAGTGGTCTTGACCTTTGAGAAATGCACTCGAATCGCTTCATCCTCATGGTGTATGTGCCGTTGGGATGGAATCTCGCCGTGAACAATATACTGTAGAAATAAACCAAAATGACACTTGGGCTGCAACTAGTCAACGAGTAACTTAACGATTAGTATACTAATCCGATTATAAAGCGTGTGTCGAACCCGCGTTTCCTCAGCGGCTG
This sequence comes from Nerophis ophidion, assembly GCF_033978795.1. NCBI lineage: Eukaryota > Metazoa > Chordata > Actinopteri > Syngnathiformes > Syngnathidae > Nerophis > Nerophis ophidion. Next base: position 26,532,775 of record NC_084637.1, read on the forward strand.
ACAGTGCGCCAAGAGACACCTCTGCTGACGGCGCACTCAGAAACGTCCTCACTCGTGCTGAGTGCAGCACGCTCACGCGGCAACGAGCCTGCAGCCTATCAAGAATCAACACACCTGGATCTGACGAGAGGGAGCTGCATAAAGTCCAGCAGACCCGAGGGGCCTTTGCCAGAACGTAGCCAATCTTTCACAGTAAGCATCCCGTCTGGCACCTCTCCCTCGTTCCTTGCTCGCCTTCTTTGTGCTCTTCCTGGTTCCTGTGTTTTTTTTATGTCCCTTGTGTCTTCCTTGTTGCCTGTGATCGTGCCTTGCCTCACGACCTCCACCCGGATCTCTTCTTGCCTCCCTCGACCCTCAACCCCAGCTTGGACTCAGAAATTGTTGCCTCTCTCCAACCCCCGACTGCTCGCTTCCCTGCTGACTACCTCTTCGCCTTGCCCCTTGGATTTGATGAAAAATGCACACAACACACACCGACAACAACCCCTGGTAAGACTTACATTGTTAATTCTACACATCGTCCGCACTCAGTCACTTGTGGTAGCATACACACCCCACACACTCATCAAGGTTTTCAATTAACCTGGTAAACCACAGTTCTGCCTAATTTTTCCATTGACTTTTACCGTATTTTCCGGACTATAAGTCGCAGATTTTTCATTGTTTGGCCAGGGGTGCGACTTATACTCAGGAGCGACTTATGTGTGAAATTATTAACACATTGCCATAAAATATCAAATAATATTATTTAGCTCATTCACGTAAGAGACTAGACGTATAAGATTTCATGGGATTTAGCAATTATGAGTGACAGATTGTTTGGTAAACGTATAGCATGTTCTATATGTTATAGTTATTTGAATGACTCTTACCATAATATGTTACGTTAACATACCAGGCACCTTCTAAGTTGGTTGTTTATGCCTCATATAACCTACACTTATTCAGCCTGTTGTTTACCATTACCTTATTTATTTTTAAATTGCCTTTCAAATGTCTATTCTTGCTGCGATAAGGTGCCGACTCGTCCAGGGTGTACCCGCCTTCCGCCCGATTGTAGCTGAGATAGGCACCAGCGCCCCCCGCGATCCCAAAAGGATCGATGGATGGATGTCTGTTCTTGGTGTTGGGTTTTATCAAATACATTTCCCCCAAAAATGTGACTTATACTCCAGTGCGACTTATACATGTTTTTTTCCTTCTTTATTATGCATTTTCGGCAGGTGCGACTTATACTCCGAAAAATACGGTAAATGCAAATTAAGTTGTTTTTTGCAACAACGATGACTAATTTGTTCATAAATATTTATTTGTACTGTAACTGTATTGCACATTCATCCATCCATCCATTCATCTTTTTCCGCTTATCCGAGGTCGGGTCGCGGGGGCAACAGCCTAAGCAGGGAAACCCAGACTTCCCTCTCCCCAGCCACTTCGTCTAGCTCTTCCCGGGGGATCCCGAGGCATTCCCAGGCCAGCCGGGAGACATAGTCTTCCCAACGTGTCCTGGGTCTTCCCCGTGGCCTCCTACCGGTTGGACGTGCCCTAAACACCTCCTTAGGGAGGCGTTCGGGTGGCATCCTGACCAGATGCCCGAACCACCTCATCTGGCTCCTCTCGATGTGAAGGAGCAGCGGCTTTACTTTGAGTTCCTCCCGGATGACAGAGCTTCTCACCCTATCTCTAAGGGAGAGCCCCGCCACCCGGCGGAGGAAACTCATTTCGGCCGCTTGTACCCGTGATCTTATCCTTTCGGTCATGACCCAAAGCTCATGACCATAGGTGAGGATGGGAACGTAGATCGACCGGTAAATTGAGAGCTTTGCCTTCCGGCTCAGCTCCTTCTTCACCACAACGGATCGGTACAACGTCCGCATTACTGAAGACGCCGCACCGATCCGCCTGTCGATCTCACGATCCACTCTTCACTCACTCGTGAACAAGACTCCTAGGTACTTGAACTCCTCCACTTGGGGCAGGGTCTCCTCCCCAACCCGGAGATAGCATTCCACCCTTTTCCGGGCGAGAACCATGGACTCGGACTTGGAGGTGCTGATTCTCATTCAGTTGTTACAAAAATTACAATGACTATTAAAATGTTGTCCGTTTAAAATAAAGTAAAGGTAACGTGCTAAAAAAAAAAAAAAACAATAACCTCATTTATGTATTTAAAACAACTGTTAAAATAGCAGCAATAAAAACAAAAAACAAACACACTAAATCAAACTTCCTCAAAAAGAAATGATGTTAGAAAAAGCTGGACACTAGTATATTGATTATTGATGAGCTATTGGCAGTTTTAGGACTATACAAGACTTAATGTAAAGAATTGTATCGTTGGTTCCTTTTTAACATGTTAGCTATCTATTAAATTTTACGTTTAATCTAATGATGTCCTCGCATTGGTGCCTCATGTCTATCTCTTTTTTATTAAGAATTTTTCAAACGATAAGGCACACTTAAAATCCTTTAATTTTCTCAAAACTGGACAGTGCGCCTTATAACCCTGTGCTTACCATCCTTGAAGCTATTTTATTTCATACATGGTGAAATGATAAGTGTGACCAGTAGATGGCAGTCAAACATAAGAGATACCTGTAGACTGCACTATGATGGCAGTCACACATAAGAGATACCTGTAGTCTGCAATATGACTCAAGTAAACAACATCAATATTTTATATTGTAAAATGTAGAACATTACACAAGGCGCTCAAAACTCTATCAAAATGTTTTAGTACAACTTTGGTAACTTATGAAGCCGCACCGCTTGATGGATTGTATCGGGACAGCGTGGCGCTGTTGGGAGAGTGGCCGTGCCTGGTTCAATCCCCGCCTTCTACCAACCCCGTCACGTCCGTTGTGTCCTTGAGCAAGACACTTCACCCTTGCTCCTGATGGGTTGTGGCCAGGGCCTTGCATGGCAGCTCCCGCCATCAGTGTGTGAATGTGGAATTAGTGTCAAAGCGTTTTGAGTACCTCGAAGGTAGAAAAGTGAAATACAAGTATAACCGATTTACCATTTACTGTGCTTCAACATAGGAGTATTATTATGGTGTGTGTATAAGGTAAGACATATTATCTGTCGTTTTGTTATGCAAAAGCAACTTTTTTTACCTTCTGATACCTGCTGATCTGTATTTGGGATCTGCATAAATCCTGAAAATTTGCGCGCTTCCGCCTTTGTAGTTCGTGGTGACAACATAGTTGGAAAGCTTCTTCTTTTTTTCTATTTTCTTGTTATGGGACATTCATCCTCCACTGTTGCAATTTCTAATATAAAGTAGTGTAAAGTTCTTACTTATATCTGTCAGTAAACCCGCCATGAAAGCGCTAAAACATACCGGTGTAGTGAGTTTACATTATTCACCCAAGGAACTGTAGTTATTAAAAGTTAAAGTACCAATGATTGTCACACACATACTAGATGTGGCGAAATTATTCTCTGTATTTGACCCATCTATGGAGCGTTCCGGTCCGACGGTTTTTCCACGGGACACATTGTTGCACTAATGAGGCACGGATGAGGAGATGCTGCTGAATGTAATTAAGACAGTTAGCTCTGTCTTTTGAAACTTCTTCCACTCCCGTCCTTGCACGCTACACCGCTACAACAAAGATGACGGGGAGAAGAAACTGCTGAAGGTAGGCCACGTAAATAAGGCCGCTTAAAAGCGGCTTGAAGATGATCTCTAAAAGATAATCTATGCAACATTTTGACCAAAGAACCACCATTAGATGTTATGTAGACCACAAGGAAGTGTTTTCAATTTAGAAACAGAAAAAAAACAATATGACCCCTTTTAATGTGCCCTATAATGCTCCTTTTGTATGAAAATAGACCTGACTACACTGCAAAAAGTCAGTGTTAAAAAAAAAAAAGGAAAAAAAATATATAAAAATTAGCGGTATTTTACTTGACCTAAGCAAAATTATCTGCCGATAGAACAAGAAAATTTGGCTTGTCAAGACTTTCCTAAACAAGCAAAACTAGCTAACCTCAATGAACCCCAAAATACCTTAAAATAAGTATATTCTTACTAATAACAAGTGCACTTTTCTTGACAGAAAAAAACAAATATAAGACATTTTTTCTCAGTATGTTGAGAAAAAAGGTCTTTTAATAATGAGACACAATTGTGTCAAAGAGAGTATGGGGTATCGGACCGTCTTATTGTGGCGGTCCGCTCCCTGTAGGATCAGTGTCAGAGCTTGGTCCGCATTGCCGGCATTAAGTCGGACACATTTCCAGTGAAGATTGGACTCCGCCAAGGCTGTCCTTTGTCACCGATTCTGTTAATAACTTTTATGGAGAGAATTTCTAGGCGCAGTCAAGGCGTTGAGGGGTTCCGGTTTGTTGGCCGCGGGATTAGGTCTCTGCTTTTTGCAGAAGACGTGGTCCTGATGGCTTCATCTGGCCAGGATCTTCAGCTCTCACTGGATCGGTTCGCAGCCGAGTGTGAAGCGACCGGAATGAAAATCAGCACCTCCAAGTCCGAGTCCATGGTTCTCGCCCGGAAAAGGGTGGAGTGTCAACTCCAGGTTGGGGAGGAGACCCTGCCCTAAGTGGAGGAGTTCAAGTACCTAGGAGTCTTGTCCACGAGTGAGGGAAGAGTGGATCGTGAGATCGACAGGCGGATCGGTGCGGCGTCTTCAGTAATGCAGACGTTGTACCGATCCGTTGTGGTGAAGAAGGAGCTGAGCCGGAAGGCAAAGCTCTCAATTTACCGGTCGATCTACGTTCCCATCCTCACCTATGGTCATGAGCTTTGGGTCATGACCGAAAGGATAAGATCACGGGTACAAGGATAAGATCACGGGTACAAGCGGCTGAAATGAGTTTCCTCCGCCGTGCGGCGGGGCTCTCCCTTAGAGATAGGATGAGAAGTTCTGTCATCCGGGAGGAACTCAAAGTAAAGCCGCTGCTCTTGCTTTTCGACATCGAGAGGAGCCACCCGAACGCCTCCCTAGGGAGGTGTTTAGGGCACGTCCAACCGGTAGGAAGACCCAGGACATGTTGGGAAGAATATGTCTCCCGGCTGGCCTGGGAACGCCTCGGGATCCCCCGGGAAGAGCTGGACGAAGTGGCTGGGGAGAGTGAAGTCTGGGCTTCCCTGCTTAGGCTGCTGTCTCCGCGACCCGACCTCGGATAAGCGGAAGAAGATGGATGGATGGATGGATGAACTGTGTCAAAGTCATGATTTTTTATTTCATGCTTGAAATAAGAAATTATTACTTTGAAGAAGCAGTTTTATATATGAGTGTTGATGACACAGCTTCGCAACAGTTGATATTCTTAGTTTCAAGCAATTTTTTCTCAATATAGGTCATAACATCTTAGCCACAAGGTGTAATATCTTACTGAGATCATTTAGGAGCAAAACCCTTAAAACAAGTAAAACACTAACATAAAATCTGCTTAGAGAGAAGAATTATCTTATCAGAAAGAAAATAAGCAAGTATCACCCTTATATGAGATATTTAATCTTACTTAGATTTCAGTTTTTGCAGTGTAGATCCGCTCATCGGCAGGGCGCACTATGGTCCGGAAAATATGGTACATTGCAAACTGACACTGCTTTAAAAAAGTACTGGAATTGATTTAGCTGGCTGACATTGGCTAAAATTAGTTATTTTTCCTACAACTTCGCCCCACTCTTGTTAGCGAGTTACCAGCTAAAACTCTTATCGAGTCCACATCCTTCCTCCAAGTGTCCGGCATCATGTCTTCGCTTTAAACGCTCCCGTATCACAGACGTACTTCCATAAAAAACAAAGTCCGCTTTGCAAAATGAGCAAAATAGTCATGTTGTTTAAAGGCCTACTGAAATGAGATTTTCTTATTTAAACGGGGATAGCAGGTCCATTCTATGTGTCATACTTGATCATTTCCCGATATTGCCATATTTTTGCTGAAAGGATTTAGTAGAGAACATCGACAATAAAGTTTGCAACTTTTGTTCGCTAATAGAAAAGCCCTGCCTTTACCGGAAGTATGTGCGAGTCACGTCACGAGTTGCCGGGCTCCTCACATATTCACATTGTTTATAACGGGAGCTACCAGCAGTAAGAGCAATTCGGACCGAGAAAGCGACAATTTCCCCATTAATTTGAGCCAGGATGAAAGATTTGTGAATTAGGACATTGATAGTGAAAAAAAAAGACGGCTCTGAGCAGCGGCAGGTGAGCATTTCAGATGTAATTAGACACAATTATTAGGATAATTCTGGAAGATCCCTTATCTGCTTATTGTTTTAACAGTGTTTTAGTGAGATTTTAAAGATTGTAAAGGCATACCTCGAGATCGGAGGGCTGCGGTGAACACGCAGTGTCTCAGAGAGAAGCCGAGGAGCCAAGCTCACAGCTGCCTTTTTTGACAGCTGCTGCAGGACGACGAATAATCCACTGATGTCTCCGGTAAGATACATATCACAATTTCCCCATCCAAAAACATGCTGGTTGACGTGCTTCACAACAAACAAAGAAACACCGGCTGTGTCTCGGTGCTAAAGACAGCTGCAATCCACCAACAGCATTCTTCTTTATAGTCTCCATTATTAAATGAACAAATTGCAAAAGATTCAGCAACACAGATGTCCAAAATACTGTGTAATTATGCGGTTAAAGCAGACGACTTTTAGCCGCGAGTGGTGCAGCTGCTAATATTTCCTGACAGTCCGTGACTTCTTCCGCGACGTTTTCAACAAGAAACACGCGGGAAATTTACAATTGCAATTTAGTCAACTAAAAAGGCCGTACTGGCATGTGTTGCAATGTTAATATTTCATCATTGATATATAAACTATCAGACTGCGTGGTTGGCAGTAGTGGGTTTCAGTAGGACTTTAACAAGAATAAGAGGAAATGTTCTCACTCTTTAAATGTTTTTACTGCCGATGTTTTTGCAAGTCACCCACTTCCGCCCGGAATAACACGAGCGATGACGTCACGACTATTGTCCGTGACAAAGTTTATTCCCGACATTTGTCGACAATAAATAACAATAAGAGATGTTTTGCTCCATGATAACCTGGACTATAAGCTAAGACAGGATGTGGTTAACTTGACGCGAGGACATCAGCTCCCCTGATTATTTTGCTGGTTCAGCCCCACGAGGGCAATTAGCTCACCCAGCTTGTTTGTGCGAGCAGGAGGAAGTTGAAGAAAACACCTCCTGTTTACCTTCCTCAGCAATAAAGTGGCTAAAGTTACTTCGCGATCGTAAGCCTTTTTAATGCACAGCCGAGAGGATGCAAGGAAAACACCTAACACACACACACAAAAAAAAAATGACAAAACAATCCGCAGGTCTTTTTATGGGAACTATATAAAAGCCGGATGAGCTAACCTTGGTTTCCCGGAGGAGGAACTGCAGGTCTCGGCCGCTCAGGATGCCGTGGTTCCTCACGTAGCTGGGGAGGTGCACAGTGCTGGTGCCGTGGACGGTGCCGTGTACCTCCATGTAGCTGTGGATGATGTCTAGGTATTTCTTCTTGTCCTGTGGGGAACACAGTCTTCAATCAGGAGAGCACAAACAGACAACTAACTTTACAATAAAGCAGGGGTCCCAAACGTGCGGCCCGCGAGTTTTATATGAATGGCGCTCTATAGCGTCATACTTGTGTACCCTTGATTTTGTCGCTCTATTGCAGGGGTGTCAAACTCAAATACAGAGTGGGACAAAATTCTAAACTGAACAAAGCCCAGGGCCAAAGTTGAACAACTTAACCTTTTAATAGGGACCCAAAGAAGTTTTGCATTGAATATTGATCAAGCAAGGCTTATACAACTTTATAGTGACATGCAAAATCGAGTTTTGTTGGTAGCGGGGGTGTATATTGTAGCGTCCCGGAAGAGTTAATGCTGCAAGGGGTTCTGGGTATTTGTTCTGTTGTGTCTACGTTGTGTTACGGTGCAGATGTTCCCCCGAAATGTGTTTGTCATTCTTGTTTGGTGTGGGTTTACAGTGTGGTGTAACAGTGTTAAAGTTGTTTATACGGCCACCCTCAGTGTGACCTGTATGGCTGTTGACCAAGTATGCGTTGCATTTACTTGTGTGTGTGTAGAAGCCGGATATATTACGTGACTGAGCCGGCACGCTGTTTGTATGGAGAAAAAGCGGACGTGACGACAGGTTGTAGAGGATGCTAAAAGCAGTACCTTTAAGGTACGCCCCCAATATTGTTGTCCTGGTGGAAATTCGGGAGAATAATTGCCCCGGGAGATTTTCGGGGGGGGGGCACTGAAATTTGGGATTCTCCTGGAAAAATCGGGAGGGTTGACAAGTATGAGAATTAGCGTTGAATGCGGTGATACAGCGGCGCTGCCACTGTATGATATCGGCGGGCCAGCTCTAATGTTAATTTATTATTGCCTCAAGGGCCAAATGAAATTACATTTGGCCCGCGGGCCAGAGTTTGACACCCATGCTCTATTGCGTCATACTTGTGTACTCTCTATTTTGTCCGGGAGACTCCCAATTATCAGTACCCCTCCAGGGGTAACCTTTCCCCCGAATTTCACCTGAACAACAATATTAAGGGGGCGCCGTGGAGGCACTGCCTTCAGCGTCCTCTACAACCTGTATCAAAAGTGTGCCAGTCACATGTTGTATTTAGCTTCAGTAGACGCAGTAAGCCTGCGATGAGATGGCGACTTGTCCAGGGTGTACCCCGCCTTCCGCCCGATTGTAGCTGACATAGGCACCAGCGCCCCCAAAAGGGAATAAGCGGTAGAAAATGGATGGATGGAGACGCAGTAAGCGACTGCAAGACATTTAATCAACAGCCATACAGGTCACACTGAGGGTGGCCGTATAAACAACTTTAACACTGTTACAAATATGCGCCACATTGTGAACCCACACCAAACAAGAATGAAAAACACATTTTGGAAGAACATCCGCACCGTAACACAACATAAACACAACAGAACAAATACCCATAATCCCATGCAGCCCTAACTCTTCCGGGCTACAATATAGACTCTCGCCCGAACTTTTTGTAACCCAATACGGCCCCCGGGTCAAAATGTTTGGGGAACCCTGGCTTAAAGACTCAAGGGGGAACCAAGGCCTTGCTTTTGCTGAAAGCTGCTAACTTTCAAAACTTACATCAATCAATCAATGTTTATTTATATAGCCCCAAATCACAAATGTCTCAAAGGACTGCACAAATCATTACGACTACAACATCCTCGGAAGAACCCACAAAAGGGCAAGGAAAACTCACACCCAGTGGGCAGGGAGAATTCCCATCCAGTGGGACGCCAGTGACAATGCTGACTATGAGAAACCTTGGAGAGGACCTCAGATGTGGGCAACCCCCCCCTCTAGGGGACCGAAAGCAATGGATGTCGAGCGGGTCTAACATACAGGCCAACTAACACATGGCTGACTTTCAAAGCATGTTACCCACCCTCGCTCTTGTGCTGTGTGCATGTGTGTGTGTGTGTGCGGCTCAGGGCTTGGAGCTTCAATTTCAGGTAGCCACTCGTCCAATTCCCAGTAGGTTTGGCTATCAGATGCCTCCAGTCAGCCCGCTGTAACTAAAGCTGGCTGTTTTGTGAGTGCATGTGTGTGTGAGAGATTAGGAACTGAAATCACTCCCCTGGTATACTTTCATGTAGGTGAGCTGAGATTGTGTGGATGGGGGAGTGGTTAACGGCAGGTGTCTGGCAAAAAAAAAAATGGCGTTTTGGTTTAGGATTGAGGCAATGCGAATAATTGGATGAATCAAATGGCCACTTTTTATGTACATACCAATCACGCTGAAATGATTAATCCAGCAATATGCAGGATACGTAATGCTAACAACACAGAAAGCTAATAAAACGGATAATGGTCGTAGCTGCGACTGTCTTGTAAGCCAGTTCTTATTTAGAGGAATTACCCAGAATGTGACAAAGAATGTGGTCAAGTTGTAGTGTTGGGCGACCGCTCGGGATGGCTACTATGAGCGTAAAAAAAATAGTTTTTCGAATGAATCACAATTCTTATTTGTAACGATTCTAAATGGATTAAATCAAAAATCAATTGAAGAACAATCCATAATGTAGAAGCCAAAAGTTTGGACACACCTCATTCAATGTGTTTTCTTTATTTTCAATCAATCAATCAATGTTTATTTATATAGCCCCAAATCACAAATGTTTCAAAGGACTGCACAAATCATTACGACTACAACATCCTCGGAAGGACCCACAAAAGGGCAAGGAAAACACACCCAGTGGACAGGGAGAATTCACATCCAGTGGGACGCCAGTGACAATGCTGACTATGAGAAACCTTGGAGAGGACCTCAAATGTGGGCAACCCCCCCCTCTAGGGGACCGAAAGCAATGGATGTGATACTGTGAAAGTTCAATCCATAGTGGCTCCAACACAGCCGCGAGAGTTCAGTTCAAAGCGGATCCAAGACAGCAGCGAGAGTCCCGTCCACAGGAAACCATCTCAAGCGGAGGCGGATCAGCAGCGTAGAGATGTCCCCAACCGATACACAGGCGAGCGTTTTTTTCAAGACTATTTACATCAGGGGTGTCAAACTCAAATACAGAGTGGGCCAAAGTTTTAAAACCGAACAAAGCCGTGGGCCGACGTTGAACAAATTAACCTTTTAATAGGGACCCAAACAAGTTTTGCATTGAATATTGAACAAGCAAGGCTTATATAACTTTATAGTGACATGCAAAATCAAGTTTGAAATAATAATATTTAAAAAATATCAATGGCATATCAAATGAAAATAAAATACTAGGGATGCACCGATTAATCGGTAACCGAATATATTTGGCCGTATCCATCCATCCATCCATCATCTTCCGCTTATCCGAGGTCGGGTCGCGGGGGCAACAGCCTAAGCAGGGAAACCCAGACTTCCCTCTCCCCAGCCACTTCGTCTAGCTCTTCCCGGGGGATCCCGAGGCGTTCCCAGGCCAGCCGGGAGACATAGTCTTTCCAACGTGTCCTGGGTCTTCCCCGTGGCCTCCTACCGGTTGGACGTGCCCTAAACACATCCCTAGGGAGGCGTTCGGGTGGCCGTATATGGCAAAAAAAGCCACATTCGGCCTTCGGTGGAATGAGTTAAAAACAAGGCCAAATAGTGGCATGTGACGCAAGTTTTTGACGTGGTGACGCAATCAACCAACGTGCAGTGACGTGGTGACGTTGGGATATGTTGTGTACCTGTATAAGTGTATGAGGTTACAAGCACACACTTTTTGAGATTTATTGGGGCCTCTGTTTACATTATTAGCCTGTTGTGTAGGCTACCTGTATAAGTGTAAGAGGTTACAAGCACACACTTAATTGAGATTTACTTGAGCATTCTGTTTACATTATTAGCATATCTACTGTGGCCAAAAGGACAATAATTAATTTGTTGTGGGTTTATCCACTGTAATGCACTTTATTTTTTTTTGGAATGCATGTTTTGTTTGAAGGCCTAATATAAATGAAAAACTGTGCTTTTTTTGAAAAGCAAAGACTACTGGAATATTAAAAAAATGTCAATATTCAATAAAAAAATACTTTATTTGAAAACATGTCTAAATATTTATTCTAGGCTATTTATGCAATATTTAAAAAATTGTGAAAAACTGCATTCATTATTCGGTATTCGGCCAAGCGTTTAACTTTTATTTGGCTTCGGCCACAAATTTTCATTTCGGTGCATCCCTATAAAATACAAAATAAAAATGTAATGGCTCTTTTCGGCAGCAGGGTTTGGTGGTAATGGGGGTGTATATTGTAGCGTCCCGGAAGAGTTAGTGCCGCATGTGGGTCTGGGTATTTGTTCTGTTGTGTTACGGTGTGGATGTTCTCTCAAATTGTTTGTCATTCTTGTTTGGTGTGGGTTCACAGTGTGGCGAATATTTGTAACGGTGTTAAAGTTGTTTATACGGCCACCCTCAGTGTTACCTGTATGGCTGTTGACCAAGTATGCCTTGCGTTCACTTGTTTGTGTGTATAAGTTGCATATATTATGTGACTGGGCCAGCATGCTGTTTGTATGGAGTAAAAGCGGACATGGCGACAGATTGTAGAGAACGCCAAAGGCAGTGTTTTTAGAGCACACCCCCAACATTGTTGCCCGGGGGGAAATCGGGAGAAATTCCGGTGGGGCACTGAATTTCGGGAGTCTCCCGGGAAAATTGGGAGGGTTGACGAGTATGAGTATTAGCGGTGAATTTGGCGTTAAAGCGGCGGGCCAACTCTAATGTTAATTTGATATTGCCTCAAGGGCCAAATGAAAGTAAACGGCGGGCCAGAGTTTGACACTCATGATTTACTTTTGGCATTCTCTCGATGCGCTTCAAGAGGTAGTCACCTGAAATGGTTTTCACTTTTCGGAACCAAAATATATTGCAATATTCTGACACTTTTCTAAATATAGGGGACCACAAAAAATGGTGTAATTGGCTTTATATTAAAAATCTGAAGGGTACACTAAACATATGTTTTTTTTTTGCAATGGAAGAACAATTTTGTCCTTAAATAAAATAGTGATCATACTAGACAACTTGTCTTTTAGTAGTAAGTAAACAGACAAAGACTCCTAATTAGTCTGCTGACATATGCAGTAACATTGTGTCATTTATCAATCTATTATTTTGTCAAAATAATGAGGGAAAAGCTGTAAAAAAAATATTATTAATTCAATTGTTCATTTACTGTTAATATCTGTTTTTTCTGTTTCAACATGTTCTTTCTACACTTCTGTTAAAATGTAATAATCACTTATTATTCTGTTGTTTGGATACTTTACATTAGTTTTGGAAGACACCACAAATTTAGGTATCGATTCGATACCAAGTAGTTACAGCATCATACATTGGTCATATTCAAAGTCCTAAAGTGTCCAGGGACATATTCACTAAGTTTATAAACATAATATGAATTTAACAACAAGGAAAAAAAAATGTAGTAATAGTATCGAGTAGATACGCTATTGTACTTGGTATCATTACAGTGGATGTCAGGTGTAGATCCACCCATGGAGTTTGTTTACATTCAGGGCTGCTATCTTTTGTTAGGGGTGACGCCAGTGAGATACTGTATCCTCCTACGGTGTGTAATGAAACATGTTTAGCTAGTCCTCGTCCTGCGGGGATGATACTTGTTAGAAATGTACTTTATTTGTCGCCATGGAGGCGAGGATTAGTGATTTAAAAGTAGGTAAAACACTGCAGACTGTGGATGGACGTTGGCTGCTAGCTAGCTACAGTACTGTATGTCTTAAAGCACCTCTTCCTGAGAGTGTTATAACTTCACCTTTGTCGTTAGTTTTTAAGCCAATATGCGTCCGTTCTCCCTCTTCTGTTAAAGGGGAACATTATCACGATTTCAAAAGGGTTAAAAACAATAAAAATCAGTTCCCAGTGGCTTGTTGTATTTTTTGAATTTTTTTTCAAAATTTTACCGGTCCCGGAATATCCCTAAATAAAGCTTTAAAGTGCCTTATTTTCGCTATCTTCGAAACCACTATCCACTTCCCTGTGACGTCATACAGGGCTGCCAATACAAACAACATGGCGGTTACCACAGCAAGATATAGCGACATTAGCTCGGATTCAGACTCGGATTTCAGCGGCTTAAGCGATTCAACAGATTACGCATGTATTGAAACAGATGGTCGGAGTATGGAGGCAGATAGCGAAAACGAAATTGAAGAAGAAATTGAAGCTATTGAGCAAATAGCTATTGACGCTATTCGGCCATAGCATGGGTGTACCTAATAAAGTGGCCCATAGCATGGCTGCCTTATTAGCATCGCCGGTAAAATGTGCGGACCAAACGATCAGGACTTTCGCATCTTGTGACACTGGAGCAACTTAAATCCGTCGATTGGTAAGTGTTTGTTTCGCATTAAATGTGGGTATCTAGTTTCAAATGTACATACAGCTAGCGTAAATAGCATGTTAGCATCGATTAGCTGGCAGTCATGCCGTGACCAAATATGTCTGATTAGCACATAAGTCAACAACATCAACAAAACTGAACTTTGTGATTTCGTTGACTTAATCGTTGCAAATGCATCTGCAGGTTATCCATACATCTCTGTGCCATGTCTGTCTTAGCATCGCCGGTCAAATGTGCAGACACTCTGGCAAATTCAATGGGGGTCTGGCGGCAGATTTCTTGCCAGTGGTGCAACTTGAATCCCTCCCTGTTAGTGTTGTTACACCCTCCAACAACACACCGACGAGGCATGATGTCTCCAAGGTTCCAAAAAATAGTCGAAAAAACGGAAAATAACAAAGCTGAGACCCGGTGTTTGTAATGTGAAAATGAATATGGCGGGTGTGTTCCCTCGGTGACGTCACGTTCTGACGTCATCGCTAAAAGACCGATAAACAGAAAGGCGTTTAATTTACCAAAATTCACCCATTTAGAGTTCGGAAATCGGTTAAAAAAATACATGGTCTTTTTTTTGCAACATCAAAGTATATATTGACGCTTGCATAGGTTTGGTGATAATGTTCCCCTTTAACACACGGTGTCCGTTTGTAAGTACTCCGTGATCGTGCGCTGCCAAACATGCTCCTCTGCTCGTAAAACCAGCAATGTCTTGACGTGACGGCGCGTTAAAAAAATTAATAAAAAGGGAACCGGTTGTGACGCTTGGTGGGCATCGTGGTGAAGTTGCGTTCACTCGTGGGCTCAGCAGAGATGGAACACAGCGGGAAGGTAAGGAATAATGATTTATTCACACACTAAAGAACACTATAAAACAGACTAGGAAACAAAAACACTTGCACGAAGGCACTAACAAACTAAACAAACTGAACTAGCATGGAAGCTAGAAAGAACAGAAAGCTCTAGCATGACAACAAGGGAAAAGAACAAACAAAATAGCATGGAAACTAATCGAGCACTAAGAATAGTTACCACAATGCGGGAATGCGACGTCACCTGTAGCAAACTAGAGTCCGAGAACGAATGTCAAACAAAAGTGGTCTTAAATAAGGAGATGAACACAAATCAGGTGCGTGACGACAAACAAGAGACAGGTGACACTAATGGGTAAACTATGGAAATGGAACAAAACAGGAAGTGCCACTGGGAACTAAGGATGTTACATAACAAGACAAAATACAAAACAGAACCAAAACCAGAATATAACATGATCCAAGACGTAGTTCATGACACCCGTACTTTTCAAACAGAGTATAGTACCATTTTTGATGTATCAGTACCGGGATACAAGTATACCGCACAACCCTACTGTGTAGTCCAGGGGTCGGGAACCTTTTTGGCTGAGAGAGCCAAGAAGCCAAATATTTTAAATTGTATTTCCGTAAGAGCCATATAATATATTTTTTAACACTGAACACAACAAAACGCGCGCATTGTTAAGAAAGACCAACATTTCTAGAGCGGTCTCTTATTCTTTGTAATAACATTGTTATTCTGAAGCTAACTGTGGAGGGGGCGTGGCCTGCGAGCCTGCAGCGAAGCAGAGTGTTGCCAGGACAGGCCTCAAATTCAGCGACAGGTGCATAAATGGCCCACCTGGGCCTTTTTTATCTGATCACCTGTCACTATGTTATAAGCAGCAGCCAGGAGGAGAGACGGGTTTGGGGCTAGAAACCAGAGCGCGAGAGATAACGAAAGAGAAAAAGACAATTGCTGGAAAGCAACTGAGAGACTTATTGAAAAATAAAACAATATTGTAACCCTGAAACTGGCTCTCATGTCAGTGCTTGGTGGTCTGAAGAACCCTCTGGAGGGCAAGCCCCACACTAACTAATAATAAATAAATGACTTCTTACCAACTTCTTGAACATAAAAATGCATGACAATATTTTATATTTGAACATTATTTTTAACACTTTGATTATAAGGGGAATTATTTATTATTTATCGTGTTAAGCCATGTCAGCTCAGATTTATCCGAGAGCCAGATGCAGTCATCAAAAGAGCCACACATGGCTCGTGAGCCATAGGTTCCCTACCCCTGGTGTAGTGTATCCCATCAAATAAGGATACATTATACAGTTTGCTGTACAATGTAAACTAATAGAAAAGAAAGTCAATAAGCGCAGAAGCATGATGTTTATTGTGTATGTGCAGCGTAGAAGCATTAGCTGGTCCTTGAGCCTCTGAGGCAGTTCTTACATCAAGCTTCACGGTCAGGAGAGAGGACATTACACGCCAGATGCTGTTAGAAGCATTTTCTCACACAGCAATGCACTAGGTCTGTGGATTGAGAGATAATGAAAAAAAAAAAAAAAAGCAAGAAGACAAACGTTGGCTAAGTGCAGGAAGAAAAAAGCACCACAACCTAGGCATCATCTATATACAAAAAGCAGCCGGCAATCTGAAACCAGGAAGCCAATCGATTGCGGGAGGAATTTAATTCATTGCGTTCGCTGGAAAGGTTGATTGGAGGAAGAGGTGAGTTTAATGACCTCACAAATCAGAATGGATGGGTAAATCCCGGCTAATGGAGGAAGGGGGAGAGGCACGGAGGGAAGGGAGGTACAGAATGAGCCGGGAAGACTATATCTTAACTAGAGATGCTCCGATCCATCGGCCACCGACCAATATCGGCAGATTTATGTTAAAAACTACGTAGTCTGAATAATGTCTCTCAGTGTCAATCACAGATACCCAACCGTTCTTACTGACAGTTTTATTTTAATTCTACTTCACCGTCTGAGAAGCAGCTGGCAGCTAACTGTTTTGGGGTCGCTCTGCATATGTAAACATCATCAACCCCACTGCGGCAAATAAAACACATTTCTTAGAAATATCTTATAATATATATAATACACACCAGAAGACGCTGTCGAAGGTGAGCCATGTCAATCAACCAATCAATCAATGTTTATTTATATAGCCCTAAATCACATGTCAATCAACCAATCAATCAATGTTTATTTATATAGCCCTAAATCACACGTCAATCAACCAATCAATCAATGTTTATTTATATAGCCCTAAATCACAAGTGTCTCAAAGGACGGCACGAGCCACAACGACATCCTCGGTTCAGATCCCACATCAGGGCAAGGAAAAACTCAACCCAATAGGATGACATTGAGAAACCTTGGAGAGGACTGCAGGAGACCGGTGCAATGGATAAATAAGACCGCCCACAAAACGGCACATCCTGATGAGACGGTCAGAAAGCGACTTGAAGATGATCTGTAAAACATCATCTATGCAACATTTTGACCAAATAACCACCATTATATGTTACGTAGACCACAAGGAAGTCTTTTAAACCCTTTAACCTTCGTCTTGTGTTAGGGTCGGCACCGACCCGTTTTAGTTTTTAAATGCATAAAAACACCACATACATTTATTTTTTTGCATCAAAGCTTTTTGACTTTGTCAGGAACCTCTTTGTCAGCAAAATAAAACATTTTAATTTCTTTCACTAAATTATAAAATGCTCTGGTAGAAATTATGCCCTTGGTGTTGTTAGGGTCGGTTTCGACCCGGTTATAAAAATAAGATGTTAAAGCAATGATAAGAGCCAAAACTGAACACACTGACAGCCAGCTCCTCTCCCAATCATGTGAGCTTTAGTGGATTCTCATTTTACCTTGTTATCCTGTACAAAAACAAACAAAAGACAGACACTAAAAGTGTCACTTTTTGCCACTCTGATTTTGTTTTTTTTATTAGTTTTGGAACTAGTAATCTATTTCTCTTGGTTTCATTTGCTTGATTGGTTGTTTGTTTGATGTTGGATTTCTGTTGCTGAAAAAAATATTTGTAGCCTTTTTCTTGAAGTGAATATATACGGGTCGAAATTGACCCGTAACACCATAGATGTTACTATAGTTAAAATTCTTAAAATGAAAAAATAAACAAAACGCATTTATTTAAGAGATGTGTTCTAATACCCCTTAGTAATAGTTAGGTAACACAACAACCTTTTTTTTTATTTATATGATTCTCTTGAGGTTCGTTTTACCATTTTAAAAAATTTAAATCGAGGGTTATACTGACAAAATAAGGCCCAATGGCCCAAACCAAAAATATTAAAACCAATATTTTCAAGGATAAGGAAGCCTAACAAGGTAACCAAGAGATGAGAAAAAAATTGGATGATAGATAATTGTTTTTAGTGTATTTTACAGCTGATTTAAAACTTGGGTCAAAACCGACCCGTTAACATAAGAGATGGTAACAGAAAGCTAACACAAGAGGAAGGTTAAGACTGGGGTGTCAAACTCAAATACAGAGTGGGCCAAAATTTAAAACCGAGGTTGAACGAATTAACCTTTTAATAGGGACCCAAACAAGTTTTGCATTGAATATTGAACAAGCAAGGCTTATATAACTTTATAGTGACATGCAAAATCGAGTTTCAAATAATAATAATAATTAAAAAATATCAATGGCATATCAAATAAAATTCAAATAAAAATTGAATGCCTCTTTTCGGCGGTGGGGTTGAGGTGGACGGGGTTTGTCGATAGCGGGGGGTGTATATTGTAGCGTCCCGGAAGAGTTAGTGCTGCAAGGCGTTCTGGGTATTTGTTCTGTTGTGTTTATGTTGTGTTACGGTGCGGATGTTCTCCCGAAATGTGTCATTCTTGTTTGGTGTGTGTTCACAGTGTGGCGCATATTTGTAACAGTGTTTAAGTTGTTTATACGGCCACCCTCAGTGTGACCTGTATGGCTGTTGACCAAGTATGCCTTGCATTCACTTGTGTGTGTGTGTATAAGCCGCATATATTATGTGACTGGGCCTGCAGGTTGTTTGTATGGAGGAAAAGCGGACGTGGAGACAGGTTGTAAAGAACGCCAAAGGCAGTGCCTTTAAAGCCCACCCCAAATATTGTTGTCCCAGATGAAATTCGGGAGGGGCACTGAACTTCGGGAGTCTCCCGGGAAAATCGGGAGGGTTGGCAAGTAAGAGTATTAGCGGTGAATGTGGTGTTATAGCGGCGGGCCAGCTCTAATGTTAATTTGATATTGCCTCAAGGGCCAAGTGAAATTACCAAATGTGGCCCGCGGGCCGGAGTTTGACACCCATGTTTTAAGAGTTCCTTACACATTTTCCTATTACCGTAGTTTCCGGACTATAAGTCACAGTTTTTTTTCATAGTTTGGGGGTGCGACATATACTCCGGAGCGACTTACGTGTGAAATTATTAACACATTACCGTAAAATATCAAACAATATTATTTATCTCATTCACGTAAGAGACTACCCGGCTATCAGCAATCGTCACACAGACGTCAACCAATGAAAGTTCTGCGGAGGCGGGTCATGGCACAAGTGCATTGTGGGAAAAAAAAAGATGCTACCTGCTACTACTTCCACCATTTCAACAATGGCGCTAACTTATAAAAAGTGAGAAGGACTGAACAAAAACGGCACCGAAAAGGAAGTTGTGAATTATGCAACTGACCATGACTCTGACGTAAGCGACGTACCGATAGAAGAGGAAGCGGCACATTGTCTACCTTTGGAGTTGGCAGAGTTGTTCAGGAGCGACACCGAGGAAGAAGATTTCATGGGATTTAGCGATTAGAAGTGACAGATTGTTTGGTAAACGTATAGCATGTAGGGGTGTAACGGTACACAACATTTTCAGTTCGGTACGAACTTCGGTTCAGAGGTCATGGTTCGGATCATTTTCAGTATAGTAAGAAAACAACGAAATATATATTTTTTGGTTATTTATTTAACAAATTTGCTAAATCCATCCATCCATCCATTTTTTACCGCTTATTCCCTTTTGGGGTCGCGGGGGGCACTGGCGCCTATCTCAGCTACAATCGGGCGGAAGGCGGGGTACACCCTGGACAAGTCGCCACCTCATCGCAGGGCCAACACAGATAGACAGACAACATCCACACTCACATTCACACACTAGGGCCAATTTAGTGTTGCCAATCAACCTATCCCCAGGTGCATGTCTTTGGAAGTGGGAAGAAGCCGGAGTACCCGGAGGGAACCCACGCGTTCACGGGGAGAACATGCAAACTCCACACAGAAAGATCCCGAGCCTGGATTTGAACCCAGGACTGCAGGAACTTCGTATTGTGAGGCAGACGCACTAACCCCTCTTCTACCGTGAGGCCCAGATTATCTATCCATCCATCCATTATCTACCGTTTATTCCCTTTTGTGGTCACGGGGGGCGCTGGCGCCTATCTCAGCTACAATCGGGCGGGTGGCGGGGTACACCCTGGACAAGTCGCCACCTCATCGCAGGGCCAACACAGATAGACGGACAACATTCACACTCACATTCACATAAATACATTTTAATTTAATTCTTCATTTTAGATTCTGTTTTTTTCGACGAAAAATATTTGTGAAATATTTCTTCAAACTTATTATGATTAAAATTCCCCAAAAATATTTGTCTTTGTTAGAAATACAGCTTGGTCCAATTTGTTATATATTCTAACAAAGTGCAGACTGGATTTTAACCTATTTAAAACATGTCATCAAAATTCTAAAATTCATCTTAATCAGGAAAAATTACTAATGATGATCCATAAATAATTTTTTTATCTTTTTTAAAAGATTCAAACTAGGTAGTTTTTCTTTTTTTTCCGGTGGAATTCTGAATTTTAAAGAGTCGAAATATATTTATATATACATTTGTGAGAAATCATTAAGGTGATCAGTGTTTCCACAAAGATAAATATCATTAATTATTAATGATAACATATAGTTAAAGGTAAATTGAGCAAATTGGCTATTTCTGGCAATTTATTTAAGTGTGTATCAAACTGGTAGCCCTTCGCATTAATCAGTACCCAAGAAGTAGCTCTTGGTTTCAAAAAGGTTGAAGACCCCTGCTCCAGTGTGACGTAAAATTCTAAAATTAATCTTAATCAGGAAAAATTACTAATGATGTTCCATAAATAATGTTTTTATTTTTAAGAAAAGATTCAAATTAGCTAGTTTTTCTTTTTTTCAGGTGGAATTTTGAAATTTAAAGAGTCGAAATATATTTATAAAAATATCTATCTGTTTCTATATACATTTGTGAGAAATCATTAAGGTGATCAGTGTTTCCACAAAGATAAATATCGATAATGATAACATATAGTTAAATGTAAATTGAACAAATTGGCTATTTTTGGCCATTTCTTTAAGTGTGTATCAAACTGGTAGCCCTTCGCATTAATCAGTACCCAAGAAGTAGCTCTTGGTTTCAAAAAGGTTGAAGACCCCTGCTCCAGTGTTACGTAAAATTCTAAAATGAATCTTAATCAGGAAAAATTACTAATGATGTTCCATAAATAATGTTTTTATTTTTTTAAAAAGATTCAAATTAGCTAGTTTTTCTTTCTTTTTTTTTCAGTTGAATTCTGAATTTTAAAGAGTCAAAATATATTTATAAAAATATTTATCTGTTTCTATATACGTTTGTGATAAATCATTAAGGTGATCAGTGTTTCCACAAAGATAAATATCATTAATTATTAATGATAACATATAGTTAAATGTAAATTGAACAAATTGGCTATTTTTGGCCATTTCTTTAAGTGTGTATCAAACTGGTAGCCCTTTGCATTAATCAGTACCCAAGAAGTAGCTCTTGGTTTCAAAAAGGTTGGTGACCCCTGCTCCAGTGTGACGTAAAATTCTAAAATTAATCTTAATCCGGAAAAATTACTAATGATCTTCCATAAATTATTTTTTTACTTTTTAAAAAAGTTTCAAATTAGCTAGTTTTTCTTTCTTCTTTTTTTTTTTTCGGTTGAATTTTGAATTTTAAAGAGTCAAAATATATTTATAAAAATATTTATCTGTTTCTATATACATTTGTGAGAAATCATTAAGGCGATCAGTGTTTCCACAAAGATAAATATCCTTAATTATTAATAATAAAATAAAGTTAAAGGTAATTTGAGCAAATTGGCTATTTCTGGCAATTTATTTAAGTGTGTATCAAACTGGTAGCCCTTTGCATTAATCAGTACCCAAGAAGTAGCTCTTGGTTTCAAAAAGGATGATGACCCCTGCTCCAGTGTGACGTAAAATTCTAAAATGAATCTTAATCAGGAAAAATTACTAATGATGTTCCATAAATTATTTTTTAATTTTTTAAAAAAGATTCAAATTAGCTAGTTTTTCTTTCTTTTTTTTTTCAGTTGAATTCTGAATTTTAAAGAGTCAAAATATATTTATAAAAATATTGATCTGTTTCTATATACATTTGTGAGAAATCATTAAGGCGATCAGTGTTTCCACAAAGATAAATATCATTAATTATTAATGATAATATATAGTTAAAGGTAAATTGAGCAAATTGGCTATTTCTGGCAATTTATTTAAGTGTGTATCAAACTGGTAGCCCTTTGCATTAATCAGTACCCAAGAAGTAGCTCTTGGTTTCAAAAAGGATGAAGACCCCTGCTCCAGTGTGACGTAAAATTCTAAAATTCATCTTAATCAGGAAAAATTACTAATGATCTTCCATAAATTATTTTTTTACTTTTTAAAAAAGTTTCAAATTAGCTAGTTTTTCTTTCTTCTTTTTTTTTTTTCGGTTGAATTTTGAATTTTAAAGAGTCAAAATATATTTATAAAAATATTTATCTGTTTCTACATACGTTTGTGAGAAATCATTAAGGTGATCAGTGTTTCCACAAAGATAAATATCATTAATTATTAATGATAACATATAGTTAAATGTAAATTGAGCAAATTGGCTATTTCTGGCAATTTATTTAAGTGTGTATCAAACTGGTAGCCCTTCGCTTTCATCAGTACCCAAGAAGTAGCTCTTGGTTTCAAAAAGGATGATGACCCCTGCTCCAGTGTGACGTAAAATTCTAAAATTAATCTTAATCCGGAAAAATTACTAATGATCTTCCATAAATTATTTTTTTACTTTTTAAAAAAGTTTCAAATTAGCTAGTTTTTCTTTCTTCTTTTTTTTTTTTCGGTTGAATTTTGAATTTTAAAGAGTCAAAATATATTTATAAAAATATTTATCTGTTTCTATATACATTTGTGAGAAATCATTAAGGCGATCAGTGTTTCCACAAAGATAAATATCCTTAATTATTAATAATAACATAAAGTTAAAGGTAAATTGAGCAAATTGGCTATTTCTGGCTATTTATTTAAGTGTGTATCAAACTGGTAGCCCTTTGCATTAATCAGTACCCAAGAAGTAGCTCTTGGTTTCAAAAAGGATGATGACCCCTGCTCCAGTGTGACGTAAAATTCTAAAATGAATCTTAATCAGGAAAAATTACTAATGATGTTCCATAAATTATTTTTTAATTTTTTAAAAAAGATTCAAATTAGCTAGTTTTTCTTTCTTTTTTTTTTCAGTTGAATTCTGAATTTTAAAGAGTCAAAATATATTTATAAAAATATTTATCTGTTTCTATATACATTTGTGAGAAATCATTAAGGCGATCAGTGTTTCCACAAAGATAAATATCATTAATTATTAATGATAATATATAGTTAAAGGTAAATTGAGCAAATTGGCTATTT
Source organism: Nerophis ophidion (assembly GCF_033978795.1). Classification (NCBI taxonomy): domain Eukaryota; kingdom Metazoa; phylum Chordata; class Actinopteri; order Syngnathiformes; family Syngnathidae; genus Nerophis; species Nerophis ophidion. The sequence goes on from NC_084637.1 coordinate 26,556,215, forward strand.
CTGGCAATTTATTTAAGTGTGTATCAAACTGGTAGCCCTTTGCATTAATCAGTACCCAAGAAGTAGCTCTTGGTTTCAAAAAGGATGAAGACCCCTGCTCCAGTGTGACGTAAAATTCTAAAATTCATCTTAATCAGGAAAAATTACTAATGATCTTCCATAAATTATTTTTTTACTTTTTAAAAAAGTTTCAAATTAGCTAGTTTTTCTTTCTTCTTTTTTTTTTTTCGGTTGAATTTTGAATTTTAAAGAGTCAAAATATATTTATAAAAATATTTATCTGTTTCTACATACGTTTGTGAGAAATCATTAAGGTGATCAGTGTTTCCACAAAGATAAATATCATTAATTATTAATGATAACATAAAGTTAAAGGTAAATTGAGCAAATTGGCTATTTCTGGCAATTTATTTAAGTGTGTATCAAACTGGTAGCCCTTTGCATTAATCAGTACCCAAGAAGTAGCTCTTGGTTTCAAAAAGGATGAAGACCCCTGCTCCAGTGTGACGTAAAATTCTAAAATTCATCTTAATCAGGAAAAATTACTAATGATCTTCCATAAATTATTTTTTTACTTTTTAAAAAAGTTTCAAATTAGCTAGTTTTTCTTTCTTCTTTTTTTTTTTTCGGTTGAATTTTGAATTTTAAAGAGTCAAAATATATTTATAAAAATATTTATCTGTTTCTACATACGTTTGTGAGAAATCATTAAGGTGATCAGTGTTTCCACAAAGATAAATATCATTAATTATTAATGATAACATAAAGTTAAAGGTAAATTGAGCAAATTGGCTATTTCTGGCAATTTATTTAAGTGTGTATCAAACTGGTAGCCCTTCGCATTAATCAGTACCCAAGAAGTAGCTCTTGGTTTCAAAAAGGTTGATGACCCCTGTTCCAGAGTGACGTAAAATTCTAAAATTAATCTTAATCAGGAAAAATTACTAATGATCTTCCATAAATTATTTTTTATTTTTTAAAAAAGATTCAAATTAGCTAGTTTTTCTTTCTTCTTTTTTTTTTCTCGTTTGAATTTTGAATTTTAAAGAGTCAAAATATATTTATAAAAATATTTATCTGTTTCTATATACATTTGTGAGAAATCATTAAGGCGATCAGTGTTTCCACAAAGATAAATATCCTTAATTATTAATAATAACATAAAGTTAAAGGTAAATTGAGCAAATTGGCTATTTCTGGCAATTTATTTAAGTGTGTATCAAACTGGTAGCCCTTTGCATTAATCAGTACCCAAGAAGTAGCTCTTGGTTTCAAAAAGGTTGATGACCCCTGCTCCAGTGTGACATAAAATTCTAAAATTAATCTTAATCAGGAAAAATTACTAATGATGTTCCATAAATAATGTTTTATTTTTTTTAAAAGATTCAAATTAGCTAGTTTTTTTTTTTTCGGTTGAATTTTGAATTTTAAAGAGTCGAAATATATTTATAAAAATATTTATCTGTTTCTATATACATTTGTGAGAAATCATAAAGGTGATCAGTGTTTCCACAAAGATAAATATCATTAATTATTAATGATAACATATAGTTAAAGGTAAATTGAGCAAATTGGCTATTTCTGGCCATTTATTTAAGTGTGTATCAAACTGGTAGCCCTTCGCATTAATCAGTACCCAAGAAGTAGCTTTTGGTTTCAAAAAGGTTGATGACCCCTGCTCCAGTGTGACGTAAAATTCTAAAATTAATCTTAATCAGGAAAAATTACTAATGATGTTCCATAAATAATGTTTTTATTTTTAAAAAAAGATTCAAATTAGCTAGTTTTTCTTTTTTTCCGGTGGAATTTTGAAATTTAAAGAGTCGAAATATATTTATAAAAATATCTATCTGTTTCTATATACATTTGTGAGAAATCATTAAGGTGATCAGTGTTTCCACAAAGATAAATATCATTAATTATTAATGATAATATATAGTTAAAGGTAAATTGAGCAAATTGGCTATTTCTGGCAATTTATTTAAGTGTGTATCAAACTGGTAGCCTTTCGCATTAATCAGTACCCAAGAAGTAGCTCTTGGTTTCAAAAAGGTTGAAGACCCCTGCTCCAGTGTGACGTAAAATTCTAAAATTAATCTTAATCAGGAAAAATTACTAATGATGTTCCATAAATTATTTTTTTTATTTTTAAAAAAAGATTCAAATTAGCTAGTTTTTTTTTTTTCGGTTGAATTTTGAATTTTAAAGAGTCGAAATATATTTATAAAAATATTTATCTGTTTCTATATACATTTGTGAGAAATCATTAAGGTGATCAGTGTTTCCACAAAGATAAATATAATTAATTATTAATGATAACATATAGTTAAAGGTAAATTGAGCAAATTGGCTATTTCTGGCAATTTCTTTATGTGTGTATCAAACTGGTAGCCCTTTGCATTAGTAGCTCTTGGTTTCAAAAAGGTTGATGACCCCTGCTCCAGTGTGACGTATACAGTTTTTTTCCTTCTTCATTATGCATTTTCGGCCGGTGCGACGTATACTCCGGAGCGATCTATAATCCGAAAAATACGGTAAATTAATCTTCTTATCGTACTTCATTATATGTTCACACCGTTACACTTTCAGACGTCCTAAGGCGAGTAGCCGTGCCAACTTCCTTTTTAGTCACAGGGTTCTACTTGTTCTCCATCACCTCTGCACGCATCCTTCCTCTGGTTTGAAAAGACGAGAGCTTCTGCCTCATCACAATGCATAGCGGCGTGTTGGGATTGACTAACACTGACCTGAAAGTACCTCGGTCGTCAAAGGGACCTCAGATCATCTTGTGATCTGAAATCATTTCCGACTGACTCTGCTCCGGGGGCTTTGAGGTTATCAGCGAGGATATATTTTTTTTTACCTAAGTGATGCAGTGGAAGAGGAGACATTTCCCTTGTACGCCTCCGCAGAACTGGCATGGAGATGAGTCATATCCACCATACTGGATCTGAAGTGCATTGGCATTTGCAGAACGACAATTAAGACATACTTAATGGCAAGTAAAGATTTCGGTGTCAGACATTTTGCTCTTAAACTCCACATCTCTCTCTCTCTGTGGTAAATATGCATCACACGGTCCTTGGCCGGGAACACATCTCCATTTCTGATTGCAAGTCAGCGGTGGAGATTGTGAAGTTGGGTCCCGGCAGTGTGTGTGTTTGAGGGAGTGGGCGGCATAATTGTTCACATTTACAGGCTGTGTGAGTGCATACTGTATGTGGAGGAGGCGATGAGCTGCAAGTCTGGAGCAAAACTATTTATTTGCTTCAGAAACACCTGCGTGGTGCTATAAGAGTGCTGCAATTAGTTTTTAACACAAGGGAAATATTTATTGCACTCGTCAGAGCCACCGAGCTCATATCATGATTATCCTAATAACAAAATTCTCAGAGGAGTCCCTTGTTGGGTTAGCGATGCTACCGTACTAAACAAAAATTTAGGATCGTTTTTATTACGGTGGATGAGATTTGAGTAATATTTAGCTTTAGCTTAGGTAAGCATGCGTTTATAAGTTATTAAACCATCACTCCATGCTTGATGGTGCACCTCAAGTTTAGTCGTGCGCCATTTGCGTTCCAGCTTTCTGCATAATAATTTCTGAGCTCTCGTTTCTTCTGTAAACCACGGGGTGCGCTTTTTTGGAGCCCCAGTTGATCTGCCGTTTCTTTTCTTTTTCTTCTATATCCCACTCTCCTTTTTGGAGGTGGTCCGGTCCGATCCGGTGGCCATGTACTGCTCGCCTGTGTATCGGCTGGGGACATCTCTGCGCTGCTGATCCGCCTCCGCTTGGGATGGTTTCCTGCTGGCTCCGCTGTGAACGGGACTCTCGCTGCTGTGTTGGATCCGCTTTGGACTGGACTCTCGCGACTGTGTTGGATCAATTATGGATTGAACTTTCACAGTATCATGTTAGACCCGCTCGACATCCATTGCTTTCCTCCTCTCCAAGGTTCTCATAGTCATCATTGTCACCGACGTCCCACTGGGTGTGAGTTTTCCTTGCCCTTATGTGGGCCTACCGAGGATGTCGTGGTGGTTTGTGCAGCCCTTTGAGACACTAGTGATTTAGGGCTATATAAGTAAACATTGATTGATTGATTGAAAATGTCCGTGGCTCACGTGTAAAAGCATACTATTGTTCGAGATGCTACCTCAGTAGAAGCATTTAAGTCTCACCTTAAAACTCATCTGTATACTCTAGCCTTTAAATAGACCTCCTTTTTAGACCAGTTGATCTGCCGCTTCTTTTCTTTCTCCTATGTCCCCCCCTCCCTTGTGGAGGGGGTCCGGTCCGATGACCATGGATGAAGTACTGGCTGTCCAGAGTCGAGACCCAGGATGGACTGCTCGTCGGGACCCAGGATGGACTGCTCGCCTGTATCGGTTGGGGACGTCTCTACGCTGCTGATCCGCTTGAGATGGTTTCCTGTGGACGGGACTCTCGCTGCTGTCTTGGATCCGCTTGAACTGATCTCTCGCGGCTGTGTTGGAGCCACTATGGATTGAACTTTCACAGTATCATGTTAGACCCGCTCGACATCCATTGCTTTCCGTCCCCTAGAGGGGGGGGATTGCCCACATCTGAGGTCCTCTCCAAGGTTTCTCATAGTCAGCATTGTCACTGGCGTCTCACTGGATGTGAATTCTCTCTGCCCACTGGGTGTGAGTTTTTCTTGCCCTTTTGTGGGTTCTTCCGAGGATGTTGTAGTCGTAATGATTTGTGCAGTCCTTTGAGACATTTGTGATTTGGGGCTATATAAATAAACATTGATTGATTGATTGAATACAAGTACAGAGGAACCTGGATTTTCACACTTTTCAATTGACAAACCACAGACTAGGGTTGTACGGTATACCAGTACTAATAAAGACCCTCGCTATAAATGAATTACTGTATTTTTCGGACTATAAGTCGCAGTTTTTTTCATAGTTTGGCCAGGGGTGCGACTTATACTCAGGAGCGACTTATGTGTGAAATTATTAACACATTACCGTAAAATATCCATCCATCCATCCATTTTCTACCGCTTATTCCCTTTCGGGGTTGCGGGGGGCGCTGGCGCCTATCTCAGCTACAATCGGGCGGAAGGCAGGGTACACCCTGGACAAGTCGCCACCTCATCGCAGGGCCAACACAGATAGACAGACAACATTCACACACTAGGGCCAATTTAGTGTTACCAATCAACCTATCCCCAGGTGCATGTCGTAAAATATCCATCCACTTTCCACTTTCTACCGCTTATTCCCTTTCGGGGTCGCTGGCGCCTATCTCAGCTACAATCGGGCGGAAGGCGGGGTACACCCTGGACAAGTCGCCACCTCATCGCAGGGCCAACATAGATAGACAGACAACATTCACACACTAGGGCCAATTTAGTGTTACCAATCAACCTATCCCCAGGTGCATGTCGTAAAATATCAAATATTATTATTTAGCTCATTCACGTAAGAGACTAGACGTATAAGATTTCATCGGATTAAGCAATTATGAGTGACATATTGTTTGGTAAACGTATAGCATGTTCTATATGTTATAGAACATGCTATACGTTTAGCATGTTCTATAGCTCATTCACGTAAGAGACTAGACCGGTGGTTCTTAACCTTGTGGGTTCTTCCGAGGATGTCGTAGTCGTAATGATTTGTGCAGTCCTTTGAGACATTTGTGATTTGGGGCTATATAAATAAACATTGATTGATTGATTGATTTATTGTTGCAGTGTTTATTTTGTTGACGAAAAATGTTCGTCATAGTTATCGTCAACGACCTTTTTTTTCGGACTAAAACAAGACAATAACTAAATGAAAAATAATTTACGTGGACTAAGACGATGACGAGGTGTATTGCCTTATTCGTCGACGAATAAAAACGAGACGAAAATGTCTGCCAGAGACGAGATCCAATCGGAACTCATTTCGTTAGGAAGAGGCGAGAGGAGTCGGGAAGAGAACCAATCAGAGCGACGTGGTAAGGAAGTTACGTAAACGTAGTTTGCGTTCGAGACTGAGCCGGGAATGTGCTGCAGAAGACAACATGTCAACGCCGGGGAGGAAGAGGAGAGAGGACATACGGGGAAATTTTATATTTGACGTCAAAGATAACAAGAAATGCAGCGCGAGGATTACGGGGAAAAACACAACAAACTTGAAGCGACATTTACAGTCCAATCACCCCGAAATCCACACACAGGTAAGCATTTTCCACAACATACTGACGTTATCCCGTTTATTACACGGCTTACTCGTGAAATACTAAATTTGAGACATGATTTTCATCAAAATACGACTAGTATCGGTGATTTTTCCGCCGTTTTGCTTTGACTTTCAAAAATTGAAGGGAAAGTTTACGTATTACCCTTTAGTCGACTAAATCTACTGTAGTTTTCGTCGACTATAATCTTATGATATTTCGTCAACTAAAACTAGACTAAAACTAAAACAATTTAAATAACTAAAATTATGACTAAAACTAAATTACATTTTAGTCAAAAGTGTGGTGAACTGAATTTTTCATGTTTTTCTGTGTTGGTTTGCACGTCATGTTTACACTCGCCCACAGTCTGGAGTGCAGCTGACGCTGGGCAATCTTGCACACCTGAAAGTTGATTAAGGTGGCCTATTTAGTCTGGGTGCTGACGGCCTGTCAGTGCCGAAACTTTGTGTCCACTGCAAGTTCACTCGCATGTGTCTTGGCCTCCTTCACACTTGCAGTCTTTCTAGTCCGTCTTGTGCATCTCTCAGGTTTGCCTATTTATACCCCTAGCCTTGTCTAGCGCCTTTAGTTAACATTTTGTGTCTTTGTTTTACTTCGTTTTTGAAGTAAATTATCCTAGCTTCGTCTAGCGTCCTTATTTTGTACTTTGTACTCCTGTTTTGTATTTTTCCCAGCCTGTATTGTTCCTAGCTTTGTCTAGCGATTTCTGTTCTATTTTTGGTTGTTTGATATAGTTATTCTTCATGGTGTGTTTTTGTATTTCCACCATCGCCTTTTGTTTTGGCTACGTTCCACTTCCACCAAAATAAAGGAAGAACTTAACTATAACCAAACTACGTCTCTGCATCCTTGGGATCCACTCTCCAATTACGTAACAAAAAGACTGACTAAAACTAAATCAAATTTCGCTGTCAAAATTAACACTGCCTTGTTGGAGGTATTGACCCCCACCACTTTCATATGGGCATTCTCCAAACCTTCTTTAGTGAAAAATATATATATATTTTTTCAAATTCAAGACAAAGTTATCTGTTTTTTTTTTACTGGTGCACAAAATGAACCATGCATGAACATCACCTTGTTCAAAGAACAAAACCGACACAGTGAATGAACTCACAACAAATGACACTCCTGCAAATCAGATGGAAAATTAAAGGGAACATTGTTTGGGGGTATCCGTAATACGCCGATAGAGAGGAGTTTGTATTCACACGATGAGGCCGACTCACCGAACCCCTAGGGCAGGGGTGTCTAACTCAAATACAGAGTGGGCCAAAATTTTAAACTGAACAAAGTCGCGGGCCGAGGTTAAACAAATGAACCTTTTAATAGGGACCCAAACAAGTTTTGCATTGAATATTGAACAAGCAAGGCTTATATGACTTTATAGTGACATGTAAAATTGAGATTCAAATAATAATAATATTTAAAAAATATCAATGGCACATCAAATACAATTTAAATAAAAATTGAATGCCTCTTTTCTATTTGCAGCCTTCTGAGGTAAATATCAAAAGAAACTTTTTCCACAGGCCAATAATAAACTTGAAAGTAAAATAACAATAAGGAATGAATCGAACATTCAAGCCTTGAAGTAGCAGGAGAAAGTGAATGAATATAACGTTAATTATTGCTCAGTTTGTTACACTGATTTGCGTAAACAACGCTTATATAACCTAATAGTACAAAATCAACTTTCAAAAATTAAACCAAAAAACATCAGAGAAATACAATTTTAATAAAAAATGTAATGCCTCTATTCTATTTGCAGCCTTCTGATGTAAATATCAACATTAACTTTTTCCACTAGCTAATAAATTTGAAAATAAAATAATGAGGTGGTTGGGGGGTGGCGGGGTTTGGTGGTAGCGGGGGTGGATATTGTAGCGTCTCGGAGGAGTTAGTGCTGCAAGGGGTTCTGGGTATTTGTTCTGTTATGTTCATGTCGTGTTTCGATGCGGTTGTTCTCCCGAATTGTGTTTGTCATTCTTGTTTGGTGTGGCTTCACAGTGTGGCGCATATTTGTAACAGTATTAAAGTTGTTTATACGGTGTCAAACTCAAGCCGCAGAAACCTTTTGAATTTGACTTTTAAAAAATTGCCTTCTAATGTTTGCATTTGTTGTGACCTTTAGACCATTTTCTCTGGCCCGCAAACACCTGGAAAGTATATGTGGCAATAAAGTACTTCGTATTTTCTCACTAAATGTAATGTTTTTTTTTTTCATTTTAACAGAAAATAATATATTTTCTGCTTGAAATAATTCCGTTTAAACTTTAATAGTATCATTTATTGCAACAAATATTACAGTATATTATCATACTTTCCAAACATCCATCCATTTCCTACCGCTTATTCCCTTTGGGGGTCGTGGGGACTTTCCAAAAATGTTTTGTCTAAATTAAAATAAATACTTAAATATTTGCTTGACTTCTGATTTTACAGCAAACTACCCGTCAAATTAATAAAAATGACAATACATTTTACGGTGTTCTTTACAGCATATTACTGTAAATTGAAAAAAAAAAAAAAAAAAATGTGCGTTAAACTTCTTTTGACTGAGCTGCCATATTTTTACTGAAAAATCTTGTTTTTAACGGTGTGTTACCGTAAATAGAAAAGTGATACCTTTTGCTATTATGGTAGAAAAACTGGCAGCTAAGTTGCCAGAATAAAAATAAGAACCTGTACTGTTTTTCCATTAACAATATAATGCTGTTAAAACCAATGTAATTGTAATAGTAACGTTCTGGCAAAAATGCTGCCAGCTTTTTCCGAAAAACCAAACAAAACAGTTGTACTGTTTTTCCATTTACCGTAAAATTTTGTAAACATTTTTTAAAAACAATATTTGTAAATGTAAAGTTTTTACTGTAAAATCGACAGTCTACTTAAAACAATTGATATTAGGGCTGGGCGATACATCGATATACTCGATGGCACCACTGCATCCAACGCTTTGCATTGGACTTGGTGATATATGGCTTAGATGTAGCTGCCCGGCCATGGAAACCCAGTCCATGAAGCTCTCTGCGAACTGTAAGTGGGCTAATTGGAAGGTCACATGTAGTTTGGAGCTCTGTAGCAACTGACTTTGCAGAAAGTCTGCAACCTCTTTGCACTACGCGCTTCAGCATCTGCTGACCCCTTTCTGTCAGTTTACGTGGCCTACCACATGGTGGCTGAGTTGCTGTTGTTCCCAAACTCTTCCATTTTCTTATAATAAAGCCAAAAGTTAACTTTACAATATTTAGGATAGAGGAAATTTCACAACTGGATTTGTTGCACAGATGGCATCCTATGACAGTTCTTCCACAAATGTTTGTAAAAACAGTCTCCATTCCCAAGTGCTTAAATTCATACACCTGCGGCCGGGCCAAGTGATTAGGACACCCGATTCTCATCATTTGGATGGGTGACCAAATACCGTTGGCAATATAGTGTACCTTCATAGTGCTTTTCACGCACCCTCTTAATTAACCAGAAGAATTGCCTTTCGTTGCCATTTTTCTTCTCCATGTGCATATGGATGAAAGAAAAAATACCGGTATTTTTCAAAGGCAGTATAGTACCGTTTTCAATTCATTAGTATCACGGTACGTTACCAGTACCTGTATACCGTACAACCCTAGTGCTTCAATACATAAACTTTGCTGTTCAAGAACCAACTAAGTTCATAAAGTGAGGTTCCTGTCAGGTTCGTACCTGACAGTTTGTGGTTATGTTTTAGTTTTTCCTCTGTGTTTGTCTTATTTCCTGTAAGCGCTTTTATTTTGTCTTTATTTATTTAGGTGCGGCATGGCGAAGTGGGTAGAGCGGCCGTGCCAGAAACCTGAGGGTTGCAGGGTCGCTTCCCACCTATTGACATCCAAATCGCTGCCGTTGTGTCCTTGGGCAGGACACTTCACCCTTTGCCCCCGGTGCCGCTCACACTGGTGAATGAAAAATGAATGAATGATTGGTGGTGGTCGGAGGGGCCGTCAGTCTACCCCAGGGCAGCTGTGGCTACTGATGTAGCTTACCACCACCAGGTGTGAATGAATGATGGGTTCCCACTTCACTGTGAGTGCTTTGAGTATCTAACAATAGAAAAGCGCGATATAAATATAATCCATTATTATTATTATTATTTTTCCTGCTGTTATCCCCGAGTGCCTTTTCCCCTCAGCTGTGGCTGATTGGCACCGGGCCACACCTGCTGTCAATCAGCCAGCTGCTATTTAGACCTGCTTGTTCCTCCACTCTGGGCTGGATTATTGTCACCACTACCTGTCAATGTCATTATGACTTGTCGTTGTCTTATGCCGTGGACTGCTTTCTCTCTCCAGTTCTCCCTGGTTCCTCGTCGCTTGTGAGCTGTTCCTTGGTTCGATTCTTGTTCCTGCTACCTGTCTCCTGTTTTTCTGGTTTGTGTTTGGCCTTCCATTTGTATATTTTTGGACATAAAATTATGTTTTGTTGCTCAATGCCTGTCACCATCTCTGCATCTTGGGGTTTGTCACAAATCCTACCTGACAGACAAGTCTGTTCTCCGCCTTCTGCACGCCTTTTGTTTGTTCTTGCTTTAGTGTTAAATTAAACCATGTTTACCTGCACAATGCCTGCCGCCTTCTCTGCATCTTGGGGTTCGTCAACAACAACACGTGACAGTTTCGCTGTATCATACGGGGGACAACTGTTCAAGAAAGGTTCCTCAAATAACCACAGCAGCATTGGTAGCCAAAACCGCGACTGTAGATTACCCAGAACTGAAACCGGGGGGGAGTGTCTGACTTAAGCTCAACGAGCCCTCATTACATGAGGGATAAGACACACTGTTGTCCGGCCACGAGGCTGGAAGGTGAGAGTGTGGGCTGACTGCCTGTGCTGCTCTGCACATGCCAACTGTGCGTCCCTGTCAGCTCAGTGCAAATTGTCTTTCTCCACCATGTCCACTGATCTGCTGCCAAGGGCCTGGAGCTCTCCTCCGCACTCCCTCTACGCCTCCTGCTCACTCTCGCCTCTCCTCATGCCCCTTCTGCTTTATCGGAAGCAATTAGAACCTAAACCTGGTTAAAAACAGGGATGAAGTTCTTAGTCTATGTACTGAGTGAATCACTGTAAAATGAATACATTCTAGAAAATGGTACCAGCAATTAGAATACACCTTTTATAACGGCACGAAAAGATTCGAGATTGCTTTTATCTTATATTAATATTTCACTTGTCCATTTCACTGTTATTTAGCCGCTCTCTGGCCTCCTGCATTGTCTATGAATGGTGAATTAAAGGCCCTGTAAAAGTCAGGTTCCCTCGTCTCCCTTGTGCTTTCTGTCAAGTACTTCAACCGGGTTGCTACGGAAACCGCTCCATCTGGACAGTCTGGCCATTTTTCTGTCAGCATCGAAAATAACTTAGTTATCGTCCTTTGTCTTGGGCTCTCTTTTGAAAAGGCCTGCAATGTCTCAACAGCGAGTGTGAGGACTAAAAGACAATATAACGTTAGGTGGATCTTTTTTAGTTTGGCTCAATTCTGTACAGAATCGTTGTATAAAATCAAGCCTACAACATCTCTTTGGACATTTACTTGGTCGTTTATCACAGCTTTGACTGGGCACTGAGTAGAGGTGGGGAAATAATTTAATTTCAGATGCATCGCAATTAACCAATTGGTGAACATCAATAATGGACTAATTATTCTTATCAAATAAAGTAATGCAGACAGTTCTAAAATTTGGCTGACCACAGTGAGCCACCTCACCGAGAGATCCGACCAGCTCCTTTATTTTAGGGCACTTATGTTTCAGTTTTGCCTACATTTTCATTAATTTAATAAAAGTAATGGAAATTAATTCAACTGTTTCTTACTACAAATGTACTGTTTTTAAAAGTTGCAAGTCACGAATGCCTCACAATACGAAGGTCCTGCAGTCCTGGGTTCAAATCCAGGCTCAGGATCTTTCTGTGTGGAGTTTGCATGTTCTCCCCGTGAATGCGTGGGTTCCCTCCGGGTACTCCGGCTTCCTCCCACTTCCAAAGACATGCACCTGGGGATAGGTTGATTGGCAACACTAAATTGGCCCTAGTGTGTGAACGTGAGTGTGAATGTTGTCTGTCTATCTGTGTTGGCCCTGTGATGAGGTGGCGACTTGTCCAGGGTGTACCCCGCCTTCCGCCTGATTGTAGCTGAGATAGGCGCCAGCGCCCCCCGCGACCCAGAAAGGGAATAAGCGGTAGAAAATGGATGGATGGATGGATGGAAGTCACGAATGCCTATTTGTCTTAATGAAATCGAACAATAGATGTCCAGCGACTTTTTGCATGTTAACGCTAAGAAAACGCAAATGCTGATCATCGGTCCTGCTCGACACTGACACCTATTTTATGATACCGCCTTAACATATGACAACAAATCAATTGTACAAAGCGACTTTAAATAATTTCCATATTATCTTCGACCCAACTCCATTATTTTAGTCACACATTAAGAATGCTACTAAAACAGCCTTCTTTCATCTCTGTAATATCGCTAAAATTCGTCCAATTTTGTCCACCAAACGTTGAGATCATTATTCATGCGTTTGTTACGTCTCGTCTCGATTACTGTAACGTATTATTTTCAGGTCTCCCTATGTCTAGTATTAAAAGATTACAGCTGGTACAAAATGTGGCTGCTAGACTTTTGACAAGAACAAAAAAGTTTGATCAAATTACGCCTATATTGTATACACACACACACACATACATACATACATACATACATACATACATACATACATACATATATATATATATATATATATATATATATATACACACATATATATATACACATATATATATATATATATATACATATACACACATATATATATATACACATATATATATATATACACTATCGGGGTTGCGGGGGGGGGGGGGGGGGGGGTGGGGTGTCTAGAGCCTATCTCAGCTGCATTTGGGCGGAAAGCGGTGTAGACCCTGGACAAGTCGCCACCTCATCACAGGGCAAGCATTCAAGTCGCATCTTAAAACTAATTTGTATACTCTAGCCCAGGGGTAGGGAACCTTTGGCTCTCGAGCCAGATGTGGCTCTTTTGACAACTGCATCTGGCTCTCGGATAAATCTGAGCTGACATTGCTTAACAGGATAAATAATGAATAATTCCACTTGTAATCATAGTGTTAAAAATAACATTCAAAATATAAAACCTTCTCATGCATTTTAATGTTCAAGAAGTTGCGTTAATGGTAAGAAGTAATTTATTTATTATTGGTTAGTGTGGGGCTTGCCCTCCTGGGGGTTCTTCAGACCACCAAGCACCGACATGAGAGCCTGTTTAGGGTTAAAATATTGTTTTTTTTTTTCAATTAGTCTCTCAGTTGCTTTCCAGCAATTGTCTTTTTCTCTTTCGTCCTCACTCGCGCTCTGGCTCCAGCCCCAACCCTGTCTCTCCTCCTGGCTGCTGCTTATAACAGAGCGACAGGTGATTAGATAAAAAGGCCCAGGTGGGCCATCAACGCACGTGTCGCTGATTTCGAGGCTGGTCCTGGCAACATCCCGCTTTGTTGCAGGCCCGCAGGCCACGCCCCCTCCACAGTTAACTTCAGAATAACAATGTTAATACAAAGAATAAGAGACCTAATATACTCTGGAAATGCTGGTCTTACTTAAAAATGCACGCGTTTAGTTGTGTTCAGTGTTAAATTTTTTTTTTATATGGCTCTTAGGGAAATACATTTTAAAATATTTGGCTTCTTGGCTCTCTCAGACAAAAAGGTTCCCGACCCCTGCTCTAGCCTATACACAGACCCCTTTTTGGACCAGTTGATCTGCTGTCTCTCTTTTTTTGCTCTGGCGCCCTCTTCTGCGTGGAACAGTTATCAGGGGATAACAGATCAGCCTCCACAGAGGAGGCACTGGCTGTTTCAAGTCGGCACCCAGGATGGACCACTGCTCTTTGCATCAGTTGGTGTCGTCTGCGGTCCATTCCTAGGTTTCTCATTGTTCCCATTGGGTTGAGGTTTTTCTTGCCCCGATGTGGGATCTGGGCCAATGATGTCGTTGTGGCTTGTGCAGCCCCTTGAGATATCCGATTTAGGGCTATATAAGTAAACTTTGATTGATTGGTTGAAAAATGTAGACGTCTGAATATGAATGGTTAAGCTACAGAACAGATTCCAGCAGTAGACAAGCCGTCCTTGGTTTAGCACTGGTGGATTGGTTTGTAAAAACGAGACTCCATTGAGAACTTGCTACACATAGAATGAGGAAGGACGACTTCACCCACACTCTTCCACCCTTCATCATGTGTCCCAAGCTCAAGGCAGACTGCCCCAATGGCAGTGAACCAAATACATCGAAAGCCGCCACCATGGAAGTGAAATCAAATGTAAAAACACTCAGAAAGGGGAAAATCCCAGATCAAAACTGGCTGCTTTCCCGGTCCAACCCGCTCTACTGCTGCGACCATCAAAGATTGTGATGGCATCCTTGAACATGTGACTTGTGAACTAGCCAGTGGTATATACATATTTTTTTACAGTTTCATTTACAAACCCCGTTTCCATACGAGTTGGGAAATTGTGTTAGATGTAAATATAAACAGAATACAATGATTTGCAAATCCTTTTCAACCCATATTCAGTTGAATTCACTACAAAGACAAGATATTTGATGTTCAAACTCATAAACTTTATTCTTTTTTTGCAAATAATAATTAACTTAGAATTTCATGGCTGCAACACGTGCCAAAGTAGTTGGGAAAGGGCATGTTCACCACTGTGTTACGTCACCTTTTCTTTTAACAACACTCAATAAACGTTTGGGAACTGAGGAAACCAATTGTTGAAGATTTGAAAGTGGAATTCTTTCCCATTCTTGTTTTATGTAGAGCTTCAGTCGTTCAACAGTCCGGGGTCTCCGCTGTCATATTTTACGCTTCATAATGCGCCACACATTTTCGATGGGGGACAGGTCTGGACTGCAAGCGGGCCAGGAAAGTACCCGCACTCTTTTTTTACGAAGCCACGCACTCTTTTTTTACGAAGCCACGCTGTTCTAACACTTGTCTTGTTGAAAAAAGCAGGGGCGTCGATGATAACGTTGCTTGGATGACAACAAATGTTGTTCCAAAACCTGTTTGGACCTTTCAGCATTAATGGTGCCTTCACAGATGTGTAAGTTACCCATGCCTTGGGCACTAATACACCCCCAGACCATCACAGATGCTGGCTTTTGAACTTTGCGCCTATAACAATCCGAATGGTTATTTTCCTCTTTGTTCTGGAGGACACCACGTCCTCTGTTTCCAAATATAATTTGAAATGTGAACTCTTCAGACAACAGAACGCCTTTCCACTTGGCATCAGTCCATTTTAGGTGAGCTCGGCGTTTCAGGATATAGCGTTTTCCGTTCGGGCTCCAGTACTCTGGAAGGCCCTCCCGGTAACAGTTCAAGATGCTACCTCAGTAGAAGCATTTAGGTCTCACCTTAAAACTCATTTGTATACTCTAGCCTTTAAATAGACCTCCTTTTTAGACCAGTTGATCTGCCGCTTCTTTTCTTTTTCTCCTCTGTCCCCTCCTCCCTTGTGGAGAGGGTCCGGTCCGATGACCATGGATGAAGTACTGGCTGTCCAGAGTCGGGACCCAGGATGGACCACTTGCCTGTGTATCGGCTGGGGACATCTCTACGATGCTGATCAGACTCCGCTTGGGATGTTTTCCTGTGGACGGGACTCTCGCTGCTGTCTTGGATCCGCTTTGAACTGAACTCTCGCGGCTGTGTTGGAGCCACCATGGATTGAACTTTCACAGTATCATGTTAGACCCGCTCGACATCCATTGCTTTCGGTCCCCCAGAGGGGTGGGGTGGGGGGGGGTCCTCTCCAAGGTTCTCATAGTCATCATTGTCACTGGCGTCCCACTGGGTGTGAATTCTCCCTGCCCACTGGGTGTGAGTTTTCCTTGCCCTTCTGTGGGTTCTTCCGAGGATGTCGTAGTCGTAGTGGTTTGTACAGTCCTTTGAGACATTTGGGATTTAGGGCTATATAAATAAACATTGATTGATTGATTGATATTGTTGATAAATTGGTCTGGCTTTGCATAGTAGAGTTTTAACTTACAGATGTAGCGACCGACTTTAATTACTGACAGTGGTTTTATGAAGTGTTCCTGAGCCCATGTGGTGATATCCTTTATACACTGAGGTCGGTTTTTGATGCAGTACCGCCTGAGGGATCAAAAGTCCGTAATATCATCGCTTACGTGCAGTGATTTCTCCAGATTCTCTGAACCTTTTGATGATTTTACGGACCATAGATGGTGAAATCCCTAAATTCCTTGAAATAGCTCGCTGAGAAATGTTGTTCTAAAACTATTCCACAATTTTCTTACAAAGTGGTGACCCTCGCCCAATCTTTGTTTGTGAAATACTTAGCATTTCATGTAAGCTGCTTTTATACCCAATCATGGCACCCACCTGTTCCCAATTAGCCTGCACACCTGTGGGATGTTCCAATTAAGTGTTTGATGAGCATTCCTCAACTTTATCAGTATTTATTGCCAGCATTCCCAACTTCTTTGTCACGTAATGCTGGCATCAAATTCTAAAGTTAATGATTATTTACAACAAAAAGAAGTATCAGTTTAAACATTAAATATGTTGTCTTTGAAGCATATTCAACTGAATATGGGTTAAAAAGGATTTGTAAATGAATGTATTCCGTTTATATTTACATCTAACACAATTTCCCAACTCATATGGAAACGGGGTTTGTAATTTTATGTGTATTTTTTTTTTACTGTCCATGTGGTGTGTGTGATGGACGTAGCAATTAGGTATGAACACACCCTAGGAACGGAACCCGCTTGTAATATCTGACAATTCTAAGATAAATTTGTGATTTCTACAAATTCTGGTGCAATGCTTTGGGTATTCAAGTAGCTGGGACATGGTTAAGAAAGACGTTTATTGTGTGGGCTTTTTTGGCGTGAAATAGACTTTCCTTCATTGACAAATTGAGCATGACAAACAGTTTTTGACCACAAACATGAACGGTTACTGTCAGTCATGGCTGTCACCTCGGGTGTTACAGTCTAACTGCTTGATTTGTGTACTGTACTGTACACAAAGTGCATCTTGACAAGACTGTAGCCCTTACTTCATATGTTTCTGGTAATTTTAGTTTTATCAGGATATATGTTGTGCTGCTGTGTATTTATTTGTCTTAGTTCATTATTTCAGGTTTAGAAAGCCATTAAGTATGGACACTATGACCATATGTGCTCCGTTACTAATTCACTTTATGAGTCTATGAAACCGAAGAGTTTGGGAAGTGTCCACAGCAGAGAAAAGAATAATACGCACCCAGCCGACCTATTTACATTGGCTAAAAATTAGCCGCTTTATAGCGGCTAATTTGTAAGTGGAAAAAAAGCAGTGTTGTTGTGTTTTTAAACTCATGTGACCACAGTTCTATTAATAACACTGTCATTTGTACGCCTGGCCTTACTTAAACCTTTTAGTTTTGAATAACCTTCCAATATCTATGCCAAGTACCTATTGTTTTAGATCTTCTAGTCAAGTACAAGGAGAGTGTCATCTGGTTCCATAAGGCTTGTCTTCATTGTTCATACGACACCGTCATAATATCCGCTTTAACACTAACAAATGCGTTCCTCTCATAGCATTGGCAGATAAAATGAATTGGCATGACAAACCATCTATATAATAACGTTGTTTATAAAAAGATTGAATCATTTCGGTCCCAGTATTGAGCCCTGGCGTACACAAGACATATTTAAAGCTACAAACGTATATTTGCTTTGTTTTATGTATTGTTTCATGTTAAGTTAATTAGCTTCTTACCCAGTTCAAGACAAGTCTTCTGCTGCTTTTTTTTTCTACAAAACCCAAAACCAGTGAAGTTGACACGTTGTGTAAATCGTAAATAAAAACAGAATACATCCATCTATCCATTTTCTACCGCCTACCCCTTATGTGGTCGCGGGGGGAGCTGGAGAATACAATGATTTGCAAATCCTTTTCAACCTATATTCAATTGAATAGACTGCAAAGACTTAACGTTCAAACTGGAAAACATATTTTTTCCAAATATCAGCTCATTTTGAATTTGATGCCTGCAATGTTTCAAAAAAGCTGGCACGAGTGGCAAAAAGACTGAGAAAGTTTAGGAATGCTCATCAAACATTTATTTGGAAAATCTTACGGGTGAACAGGCTAATTGGGAACAGGTGGGTGCCATGATTGAGTATAAAAGCAGCTTCCATGAAATGCTCAGTCATTCACAAACAAGGATGGGGCGAGGGTCACTACTTTGTGAACAAATGCGTGAGCAAATTGTCGAATAGTTTAAAGGGGAACATTATCACAATTTCAAAAGGGTTAAAAACAATAAAAATCAGTTCCCAGTGGCTTGTTGTATTTTTCAAAGTTTTGTTCAAAATTTTACCGGTCTCGGAATATCCCTAAATAAAGCTTTAAAGTGCCTTATTTTCGCTCTCTGCGAAGACACTGGCCATTTCCCTGTGACGTCATACAGTGCTGCCAATGTAAACAAACAATGGGAATACCACAGCAAGATATAGTGACATTAGCTCGGATTCAAACTCGGATTTCAGCGACTTAAGCGATTTAACAGATTACGCATGTATTGAAACAGATGGTTGGAGTATGAAAGTATTGAAGAAGAAACTGAAGCTATTGAGCGAATAGCTATTGACGCTATTCATAGTCATAGCATGGCCGAATAGCTGCGTTAGCATCACCGGTAAAATGTGTGGACCAAACGATCAGGACTTTCGCATCTTTTGACACTAGAGCAACTTAAATCCGTCGATTGGTAAGTGTTTTTTTCGCATTAAATGTGGGTGGAAGGAAACGTAATATAGTTGCAAATGCATCTGCAGGTTATCCATACATCTCTGTTCCATGTCTGCTTTAGCACCGCCGGTAAATAGCATGTTAGCATCGATTAGCATAGCATGTTAGCATCGATTAGCTGGCAGTCAACAACAAAACTCACCTTTGTGATTTCGTTGACTATCGTTGCAAATGCATTTGCAGGTTATCCATACATCTCTGTGCCATGTCTGCCTTAACATCGCCGGTCAAATGTGGAGACACTCTGGCACATTCAATGGGGGTCTGGCGGCAGACACTTTCGCATCTTCGGGCCAGTGGTGCAACTTGAATCCCTCCCTGTTAGCGTTGTTACAACCTCCGACAACACACCGTCGAGGCATGATGTCTCCAAGGTTCCAAAAAATAGTCAAAAAAACGGAAAATAACAGAGCTGAGACCCGGTGTTTGTAATGTGTTGAAAATGAAAATGGTGGGTGTGTTACCTCAGCGACGCCACATTCTGACGTCATCGCCTCCACCGCGATTAACAGAAAGGCGTTTAATTCGCCAAAATTCACCCATTTAGAGTTCGGAAATCGGTTAAAAAAATAGATGGTCTTTTTTCTGCACCATCAAGGTATATATTGACGCTTACATAGGTCTGGTGATAATGTTCCCCTATAAGAACAACATTTCTCAACCAGCTATTGCAAGGAATTTAGGGATTTCACCATCTACGGTCCATAATATCATCAAAGAGTTCAGAGAATCTGGAGAAATCACTGCACTGAAGCAGCAGGGCTGAAAACCAACATTGATCTTTGATCCATCAGGAGGTACTGCATCAAAAACCGACGTCAGTGTGTAAAGTTTCGGAATGAAACTGGACTCACTGGTGAAGGTGGCAGAGAAGAGGACTGTGGACAAACTAGTGAGCATCCTGGATGATGCCAGTCACCCTCTGCATACAGTTATCAGTAGCCAGAGAAGCCTGTTCAGTGCTAGACTGCTTCATCCCAAGTGCAGGACTAATGGACTCAAAAAATCCTTTGTCCCACACGCTGTTAGACTGTACAACTCCTCTCTGGGGAGGGGGGGGGGGTACTGGGATGACAGGGGATGCAAAACAATAACAGTGCAATACGTTTTCATAACATGGTCACTACTGCCTAGTTTCTCTTGTTATATTCTTATTTTACTGTTATATTTTCATTACCATTGTTGCTTTTTATTTTTATTGTAATATTTCTCTATTTTGTTTTCATTTAAACCCCCATTATTTGCTTTTTTAAATTGATCTCAACTCTGTACAGTGCTGCTGGAATTTTAATTTTCATGAAGGAACTCTCCTGAAGGAATCAAAGTACTATCTATCTATCTATCTATCTATCTATCTATCTATCTAGCTATCTAGCTATCTATCTAAAGGATATCACCACATGGGCTCAGGAACACTTCAGAAAACCACTGTCAGTAACTACAGTTTCTCACTACATCTGTAAGTGCAAGTTAAAACTCTATTATGCAAAGCGAAAGCCATCTATCAACAACACCCAGAAACGCCGCCGGCTCTTCTGGCCCGAGCTCATCCAAGATGGACTGATGCGAAGTGCAAAAGTGTTCTATGGTCTGACTACTCTACATTTAAATTTTTTTTTGGAAACTGTGGAAGTCGTGTCCTCCAGAACAGAGGAAAATAAAACATCCGGATTGTAATAGGCGCAAAGTTCAAAAGCCAGCATCTGTGATGGTATGGGGGTGTATTAGTGCCCAAGGCATGGGTAACTTACACATCTGTGAAGGCACCATTAATGCTGAAAGGAACATACAAGTTTAGAAGCAACATGTGTTGCCATCCAAGCAACATTATCATAGACGACCCTGCTTATTTGAAAAAGACAATGCCAAACCACCTGTTACAACAGCGTGGCTTCACAGTAAAAGAGTGCGGGTACTAGACTGGTCTGCCTGTTGTCCTGTCTCCCATTGAAAATGTGTGGTGCAATACGAAGCCTAAAATAACACAAGGGAGACCCCAGACTGTTGAAAAACTTAAGCTGTACATCAAGCAAGAATGGGAAAAAATTCAAACTGCAAAGCTTAAAAAATTGGTCTCCTCAGTTCCCAAACGTTTACTGAGTATTGTTAAAAGGAAAGGCCATGTAAAACGGTGGTAAAAATGCCCCTGTGTCAACTTTTTGGCTAGCATTATATTCTAAGGTGATGATTAGTTGCAAAAAAAAAATACCATGTTCAGTTTGAACATTAAATATCTTGTTTTTGCAGTCTATTCAATTGAATAGAAGTTGAAAATGATTTACCAATCTTTTTATCTACGAATTACACAACGTGCCAACTTCACTGGTCTTGGGTTTTATAATTTGTCAATTAATATTCTATAATAATCGTGTCAAATGCTTCGTTAAGTCCATTAAAACTGCAGCAGCACACTGTTTATGATCTATTCCATTGGTCATTTTTTCCGTTATTTCGATTTTGGTTGCCCGCAAGCTTTCCACTTTTATTTATCTGGGGGGCGGTATAGCTCGGTTGGTAGAGCGGCCGTGCCAGCAACTTGAAGGTTGCAGGTTCGATCCCCGCTTCAGCCATCCTAGTCCTTGGGCAAGACACTTTACCCACCTGCTCCCAGTGCCACCCACACTGGTTTGAATGTAAAAATTAGATATTGGGTTTCACTATGTAAAGCGCTTTGAGTCACTAGAGAAAAAGCACTATATAAATATAATTCACCTCACTTCACTTATCTAACTTATGTCAGTTGTTAACATTTACCTCACAACCTTCAAAATATCATTTTTGAAAAAATGTTCTAACAAAAAAATAATTTGAAGCACTTTCGTCATTAGGAAATTAAAACTATCCATCACGGACTCACTCAACCTGGACGAAGAGATGGAGACAACCCAATATAAAAGATAGAGGGAGGGAAACAAAGTAAGGCAGTCGGCTTGTTATCAGTCGGCCCCAAAATGGTCCTTTAATTAAAAGCAGGAGGTAATGAACACACTGGGGAGTCTGATTAGCAGCTAATGTCTCTTGCTGTGAACTGATGGGGTTCCCTGCCCTGCCTTTGAAATTCTCAGTTATTGGAATACTGCTGTGTAGGGGACCAAAGCTGAACATACACCAGTGACCAGTGCGAGAGTCTTAAAAACTTAACCAATACCGATCACTATTTATACCCAGCAGGCTTTATTTTTGTTGTTCACATTCCGACTTCTCTGTCTTTGAAGTAGGTGCTGGGGATACAATTTGCTTATTGTGTTCCAAAGTGCTGGACCACATTGTTTGCACCATTGCACCAGCAATGGTCAAATATGCATTTGATTAAATGGATGAGCAGTCACGCAAACTGAACAGAATTGAAGACAGTTACTTCAACTCTACATTTGCATTCATCGCAGACAGTTATTTATAAATGAGCGGTTTGGAAATAAACAAAACAAACATCTGGTTGAAGTGACAATGAAGATAGGATGTCTTCAACACTTTAAAAACTTAAATTATTCTGTAAAGGCGTTCAAAAGTTTGAACCGTCTTTAAGGTTTTTCGTCCGGAAGAGTAACTGTAAGGTCAAATATACAAAAATCTTACACTAGTTTGTCTCAAAATATGAGTTTTGATGGGGGATGAGGTCTGAGCAAGTTATCCCAAACAAACGTTCCACTGTAGTCGAGAAGTTGCAATTTGTGGATTTCGGGGACTTTTGCTGGGTTGCAAATGACGTCATGTCCGCTGTTCTTCTTAGCGGCTTAATTCACATGATGGTCAACCCGCTTGGGCGTAACATTAAAGCCAGTGAGAGTGACTGGAGCATTTGAGCAGAAAATACCGTATTGCTGTTCCGTTCTTGGGTGTTCCAATCGTTCAAAAAGCGATCACTTTGTAAAATCTTGATTTAAACATTTGATTTGTTTGAAAAACTTTATGTGGTGCAATAGAGTTTATTCTTTACTTGCAAGGACAACTGCAATGCTGTATACAAGAAGGGCATGAGCAGACTCTTTTTCCTGAGGAAGCTTAGGTCCTGTAATGTGTGCAACAAGCTGTTGGAGATCTTCTATCAGTCTGTTGTGGCCAGTGCCCTGCACTTCGCTGTGGTTTGTTGGGGGAGCAGCACCAGGAAAAGGGACTCAAACCGGATTGATAAACTGATCCGGAAAGCCGGCCAAATTATTGGCTCGCAGTTGGAGGCCCAGACAATTGAAGGACAGCGGAGTTCATACTCCAACAGGCTCCTTCATCTTTCTTCCCGCACTGTACGATTCAAGAACTCCTTCATTCCACACTCCATCCAGCTGTATAATCACTCCCCATACAGCAACAGATAATATCCGTCTATTACCTGACACCTTCTATGTCAGCTACTTCTCTTTGTTTTTAATGTCTATATTCTATTTTCTGCTGGACTTACTCTCTTTTTATGCTGGGGCTGCCAAATATACTGTGATAGTGTACATAGCAATTGCTATATATTGTATATATGTTATAGACATATCTGTATATATGATATACGGTACACATATTAAGTATATATTGTATATATTCGCAGATATGTTATATTTTACATTGCTATACCTAGTCTATTTATACCTGCATTGTCCTTTCCATCCTTACACTTTCCATCATTGTAACTAAGCTACTGTGTTGAACAATTTCCCTTGTGGATCATTAAAAGTTTGTCTAAGTCTAAGTTGTCTAAGTCTATTAGTATTGTTTGAGAGCAGAACTAAACATCAAGAACAGACAAAAGATCACATTAGTTGCGTTCTTTTATGGTTGCTATGCCTAAATATAACTACCAAGACCTAACCTGACTCTCACCAGACCCTTGTCATTCGCTGAGCTCCACACAAGAATCTGGGAGTTCTCA
The DNA here is from genome assembly GCF_033978795.1 of Nerophis ophidion. Classification (NCBI taxonomy): domain Eukaryota; kingdom Metazoa; phylum Chordata; class Actinopteri; order Syngnathiformes; family Syngnathidae; genus Nerophis; species Nerophis ophidion. The sequence continues at coordinate 26,580,180 of NC_084637.1, forward strand.
ATAGGAGATGTATTTCAGAAGGCGTGGCATTGTAAAAAAAAATCATTGCATGTGATTGGATAAACCACTTGTCGGTTATCTTAAATGACGTTCTACTTCAACCACTCACATTGAAATCAACTGCTGATGAGAGCGACGCTGAGAAATCCAAACGCCGTCGGAAGAAGAGCCAAAACATCCTTGCCACCAATAAATGCCTTCAAAACCGTTCTGTTCATCTTTTAAATAATTATTATTCGATTGATATCGCAAAACGGATGCAATAGCAGAATCAAGGTCAGCACGACTCCTCGCTCCGTGCCGCCAATGTTGTTTGAATCAAACAGTCCCTTCGGCGCTACACCACATCTATGAAACCCCGCCCGGCGATCTTGATTGGTCCATTATTTTTCGCTATTTGGAAGAAGTTTGCAATGCCCTCGAGCCCAGACCCTTGATTTGAGCACAGCGAACTTCAATGGTCTGGTGAGAGTCAGATTAACGAAGACCTGCTTGTGCAAATAAACTAACGTCATGTTAAGTCCCGGTAATAAATATTGTGATTATTGGTCCAATCAATCGTATTTTCATTGATGAATTTCATACCAGAAACTTAAAGCTTAGTTGTTGTGCAGGACAGCCAAGTGCTTTATTCCAAACGGATGACCACATTTGGTGATGTTTGTTATCAAGAAAATATCCTTAATAGGATTAATAAACTAGATGAATACATCTCTTGTAGGCTCAAAAGCATACACTAAGTCTTGATATTGGTAGCAAACATTGCTGAGTAACAGGGACAACTATAGCTAAATAATGAGACTTCACAGCATAAAAAACAACTGCAGACATGAATTGTAGATCAGACAAATATTTGCAGCAGGAATTCAACTGCAATTAAACTCGTCCTTTTTCTCATGAGCGTCACAATCACAGCAGCACGGCACTCATGTCAATCAAATACGTTATTAACCGATGCACCAAAAAGTCCAACATTGCCTTTAACGGATCAATGCTTAATTAGTGGAACCCTCCAGGTGTAAGACATGATGTGCCTCCAATCTTTCCTTCTTTAAATCCTTGTGAATGTCGAAGGAAGGGAGTTCTTGGTAAAGATGAATGGTGTAAATTTTTCGAAAAATATTTTTTCTTTAGAGAGTATAAATCCACTCAATTCTATTTGAAATATGACAGGTATATAAACAGTAGCCTAATGGGACTTCAGACCATCGCCTGAAACCCGGAAGTGTCTCTACGTCATGTGCTTGCAATCCAGCAAAAGGGTCAGGCTCACTCAGCAAATTAGTTAAAACACAATTTTTTCGAAAAGGCAATTAGAAAATATGGTGCACAACAACCTTGATTAATCTGGAGGGAACCGTTCTGAAACAGACGGTGTGAGCTAGAACCTCATCAAGACAAGGGCAGTAATCCTGCTGTCCATGGTATGTCAAACAATGTGCAAATCTCTCCAAGTCTCCTAGTCATTTTTGTGGAGGACACAGTAATCCCATGGTTTCTGTGCCACAGTCTGAGCATACATTTGAATACATTACAAGTCTACTCAGAGAGTGATAAGCAGAAATGGACCTTCGAAATCACACTCCTATTAGGTTTCTGTAAAACTTTCATGCATGGTTGTTTAAAAGATCTTCAGTCTGGAGCTCGTCAAGGTTTAGCAACAAATGACGCTGTTGTAGTTGTATTTCAACCCCTTGCAAAAACATGTCCGGATGTTCATTCTGTTAACAGACATATTTGTTTGGTGGCGTTCCAATGACATTTATGAAAACGAATGCCTGAAGAAAACATGCACATTTTTACAGTCATTGATGATAGGGGCTGCATGTCAGCTCATGGCACGGGGAAGAGCTTCAATACATTTTTAAATAAATTATAATTTTTCAAGCTAATAATGTGATAAAAACTGTAAAAAAAAAAAACTACCTTTGTAAAAATATACAAAAGGTCAATGTCATGGCCTGCAAATAATCAATTGAAAATGTGTGGTGGAAATTGAAGACAATGGTGCATGACAAGACTCCGGCCTGCAAAACTGTTCTGACTACAGCAATCAGGGAAAGTTGAAGCAAGATTGATGAAGCGTACTGTTTCACTTGTTAAGTCCATGCCTCAGAGACTGCAAGCTGGTATAAAACCAGAGGTGGTGTAACAAAGTACTAGTGGTCTGTTGGAGTGTTTGTGTTTGTTTTTGTTTTTCATGATTCCAAATTTTTTTTCTGAATTGAGTGATTCCACCATTTTTTCACTCTGCTTGATTTAACAATGAAACATACTAACTACCACAATTTATTTTGCGCATGTGCCTCACAATACGAAGGTCCTGAGTAGTCCTGGGTTCAATCTGTGTGGAGTTTGCATGTCCTCCCCGTGACTGCATGGGTTCCCTCCGGTTGCTCTGGCGTCCTCCCACTTCCAAAGACATCCACCTGTAGATGAGGTGATTGCCCTCCATCCATTTTCTACCGCTTATTCCCTTTTGTGGTTGCGTGTGGCGCTGGCGCCTATCTCAGCTACAATTGGGCGGAAGGCGGGGTAAGAGATAAGCTGATTGGCAACACTAAATTGGCCTTAGTAAATGTTGTCTGTCCATCGGTTTTGGCTCTTCGATGAGGTGGCGACTTGTCCAGAGTGTACGCCACCTTATGCCCGAATGCAGCTGAGATAGGCTCCTGCACCCCCTGTAACCCCGAACGGGAGAAGCGGTAGGAAATGGACGGATGGATTTACAAACCCCGTTTCCCTAAGAGTCGGGAAATTGGTGTTAGATGTAAATATAAGTACAATGATTTGCAAATAATTTTCAACCCATATTCAGTTGAATATGCTAAAAAGACAACATATTTGATGGTCAAACTAATAAACTTTTTTTTTTGCAAATAATCATTAACTTTGAATTTGATGCAAGCAACACATGACAAAAAAGTTGGGAAAAGTGGCAATAAATACTGATAAAGTTGAGGAATGCTCATCAAACACTTATTTGGAACATCCCACAGGTGTGCAGGCTAATTGGGAACAGGTGGGTGCCATGATTGGGTATAAAAACAGCTTCCCAAGAAATGGTCAGTCTTTCACAAGAAAGGATGGGGCGAGGTACACCCCTTTGTCCACAACTGCATGAGCAAAAAGTCAAACAGTTTCAGAACAATGCTTTTCAAAGTGCAATTGCAAGACATTAGGGATTTCAACATCTACGGTCCATAATATCATCAAAAGGTTCAAAGAATCTGGAGAAATCACTCCACGTAAGCAGCATGGCCGGAAAGCAAAATTGAATGACCGTGACCTTCGATCCCTCAGACGGCACTGTATCAAAAGCCGACATCAATCTCTAAAGGATATCACCACATGGGCTCAGGAACACTTTAGAAAACCACTGTCACTAAATACAGTTTGTCGCTACATCTGTAAGTGCAAGTTAAAGCTCTACTATGCAAAGCGAAAGCCATTTATCAACAACATCCAGAAACGCCGCTGGCTTCTCTGGGCCCAAGATCATCTAAGATGGACTGATGCAAAGTGGATAAGTGTTCTGTGGTCTGAAGAGTCCACAGTTAAATTTTTTTTTGCAAATATTCGACTTTGTGTCATCCGGACCAAAGGGGTAGCAAACCATCGGGACTGTTATCGACGCAAAGCTCAAAAGCCAGCATCTGTGATGGTATGGGGGTGCATTAGTGCCCAAGGCATGGGTAACTTACACATTAATGCTGAATGGTACATACAGGTTTTGGAACAACATATGCTGCAATCTAAGCGCAGTCTTTTTCATGGACGCCCCTGCTTATTTCAGCAAGACAATGCCAAACCAATTTCAGCATGTGTTACAACAGCGTGGATTCGTAAAAAGAGAGTGCGGGTACTTTCCTGACCGGCCTTCAGTCCAGACCTGTCTCCAATTGAAAATTTGGGGCGCATTATAAAGCGTAAAATACAACAGTGGAGACTGTTGAACGACTGAAGCTCTACATAAAACAAGAATGGAAAATAATTCCACTTTCAAAGCTTCAACAATCAATTTCCTCAGTTCCCAAACCTTTATTAAGTGTTGTTAAAAGAAAAGGTGATGTAACACAGTGGTGAACATGCCCTTTCCCAACTACTTTGGCACGTGTTGCAGCCATGAAATTCTAAGTTATTATTACTTGTAAAAAAAAAATAAAGTTTATGAGTTTGAACGTTAAATATGTTGTCTTTGTAGTGCATTCAATTGAGTATGGGTTGAAAAGGATTTGCAAATCATTGTATTCCGTTTATATTTACATCGAACACAATTTCCCAACTCATATGTAAACGTGGTTTATATTTATATTAGGGATAACAAAAAAAATTGCTCCTGTAACCGGGGATAAAAACTCTCCAGTGACTACTGTGCTGGTGTTAGAGTAAGTAAGTCAAGTTCTTCTACATGCCTTGCTATAATATAAGTAAGCATGGCATTGGTTGTGTAGCACTTCTTAACTGGGAAGATACATTTCGCTTTTTATTTGCATCAAATGTTCTGCAAACATTCCATGCGGAGGGAAAAAATTGAGCTTCAACACATCAAACCTTATCAGCCAGAGTTTTTCGAAAGCCTGTCGTTTGAAAATGGAATTGATGGTGCTGGACAACGAGTCATTTGGTATCAGTAACTTGAAGATACCGACAGGTACGGTTTGTCAAATCCACATTTGTTTGTATTTTTAGTACGCCCAGGTGTGCACGAAATGGAAAAATAACAGATAAGTTATCGGTTTGAAAAAAAACTTTTGCACATTCCCAACCAATATTGTGTAGAAATGGATGTATGTATAGTGTAACATGTGTTGTTAATGGGTTCAAAACCGCTATCATACCTTCCAGAAGTTGTCAACCTTGCCGTAGACAAGAGATTGGTTTTGTCTCTTGACATCGTCGATGTGCTTGATGTCACTGGCATTGAGGTGCTGCTCCACGACAAAGCCCAGGAAGCTGTTGTCGGGTGTGTGAGCTGTCACAAACAAAAGGTAAAGATAAGTCTTTCATTTCTGAACAAAAACACCAAAGGAAAAGATCATTCCATAATGGATGTCTCAAACTTGCGGCCCTGGGGCTAGACAGTATATACCTATATGTGTGTGAGTGTGTATATACGTTAGGTCAGGAAAAACACAAAGAAACCTGCAAAACAGGCTCGTAGGGATGAAATAGCCTGTCTTTTTTCCTGACCTAATGTATATTCCGCTCTATTAAGCACTGTATAACGGGTAAACCCCAGAAACCTCAACAATATGTGTAGATATATTATATATATACACACAAATATAAATATATACATAAATATACATACATACAGGGGGCTAAAAAGTATTTAGTCAGCCACCGATTGTGCAAGTTCTCCCACTTAAAATGACAGAGGTCTGTAATTTTCATCATAGGTACACTTCAACTGTGAGAGACAGAATCTAAAAAAAAAATCCAGGAAGTCACATTGTAGGAATTTTAAAGAATTTATTTGTAAATTATGGTGGAAAATAAGTATTTGGTCAACCATTCAAAGCTCTCACTGATGGAAGGAGGTTTTGGCTCAAAATCTCACCATACTTGGCCCTATTCATTCTTTCCTTAACACGGATCAATCGTCCTGTCCCCATAGCAGAAAAACAGCCCCAAAGCATGATGTTTCCACCCCCATGCTTCACAGTAGGTGTGGTGTTCCTGGGATGCAACTCAGTATTCTTCTTCCTCCAAACACGACGAGTTGAGTTTATACCAAAAAGTTCTATTTTGGTTTCATCTGACCACATGACATTCTCCCAATCCTCTGCTGTATCATCCATGTATCCATTTTGGTATAAACTCAACTCGTCGTGTTTGGAGGAAGAAGAATACTGAGTTGCATCCCAAAAAAACCACACCTACTGTGAAGCATGAGAGTGGAAACATGCTTTGGGGCTGTTTTTCTGCTAAGGGGACAGGACGATTGATCCGTGTAAAGGAAAGACCTTCCTTTATCTGAATAGCCATTTCTGATTTAAAGCATGAAAAAACTAATATATAGCAGTCATGTTTTTTATGTTTCAAAATAATTCAACTATTCAATGTCAAAATATAAACAGTAGAAATAATGAACAAAATGTCAGCTACTGTTTTGTTGTAAAACACCAATGAAAATGACATCTAGCATTTAGACTGCAGCAAAATTCATCACGTCTGCTACAATCATGTGTGTTCTTAAATGTCCATGTCGAGAGCAGTTTTGATTTGGTTTTACGTGGTAAACAACTCAAATGAATGTGTTGGCCATTGTTTCATCCAGACGCATACATTTGTCCAAATGTGTCCTAGTAGACACATTGTGGGTTTCCTGGATGTCGTCGACATCGCTAAAAGAACAATCCAAGGAAGAGAATCTCTCTGCCATCTTTTTTTTTTAATGTTCAAATCACCCGCTTGAATATTCTCTCTTCTCTTCTCCGACTCTCTCGTTGTCATTTGGAATGTCTGTTGTGATTTCCCTTCCTGGTTCTATGACCCGCCTTATCCCACCCTCTGATTGGCCTGTCGCTAATGTTTTGCCCTAATCTTAACCAATCATGACTCATCATAGTAAGCCAACCACCCAATCATGGATGTTCTTATACATAAACCAACCAATCATCATTGATGTTTCTCCTATATTTTATCCCCTGCCTATAGAATTACTTGGTTAAGTAGCTTTGATTTTTAAGTTAATCATTTTTAATGGAAAACTGTAGTTTTTACCCCTGGATTATCAAAAACCGTACTCATCACAAAAAAAACATAGTTGTTGGCAGGTATGGCGAACAGACGGATTAAGAATTTAACACATATTGTAGGTGGAAAAAAACTAAGAAAAATGGAAAATATTTGTTTATATATATTGTTTCTGTTTAGTTTCTTAAGGATCCCCATTAGTCTACACCGCAGTGGAGACTATTCTTCCTGGGGTCCAGGCAAAAACATCACACAATCTCAAAACCAAAGATTACGATGCAGTACAACATGATCAAATAATAAAATGTTGTAATACAAAAATAGCAACAACAAAGAACCCAAAAAAAATGACTTCGAGTTTACATAATAATGTTCATACCAAAGATAAAAAGAGCAATATATATATATATATATATATATATATATACACATACATATATATATACACATATATAAAATGCATAATAAAGAAGGAAAAAAACATATATAAGTCGCACTGGAGTATAAGTCGCATTTTTGGGGGAAATTTATTTGATAAAACCCAACACCAAGAATAGACATTTGAAAGGCAAATTAAAATAAATAAAGAATAGTGAACAACAGGCTGAATAAGTGTATGTTATATGACACATTAATAACGAACTGAGAAGGTGCCTGGTATGTTAGTTAACATAACATATTATGGTAAGGGTCATTCAAATAACTATAACATATAGAACATGCTATACGTTTACCAAACAATCTGTCACTCATAATTGCTTAATCCGATGAAATCTTATACGTCTAGTCTCTTACGTGAATGAGCTAAATAATATTATTTGATATTTTACGGTAATGTGTTAATAATTTCACACATAAGTCGCTCCCGAGTATAAGTCGCGCCCCCGGCCAAACTATGAAAAAAAAACTGCGACTTATAGTCCGAAAAATCCGGTACATATATATATCGAATCGTTTACGTTGTGCGATTCAGAATCGATTCTCATTTTTTAAAAAATCAATTTTTTTATTTATTTATTATTATTTTTTTTTAATCAATCCAACAAACCACTACACAGCAATACCATAACAATGCAATCCAATTCCACAACCAAACCTGACCCAGCAACACTCAGAACTGCAATCAACAGAGCAATTGAGAGGAGACACAAACACGACACAGAACAAACCAAAAGTAATGAAACAAAATTGAATATTATCAACAACAGTATCAATAATAGTTATCATTTCAGCATAGCAGTGATTAAAAATCCCTCACTGACATTATCATTAGACATTTATAAAAATAATAAAAAAGAACAATAGTGTCATAGTGGCATACACTTGCATCGCATCTCATAAGCTCAACAACACACTGTGTCCAATGTTTTCACAAAGATAAAATAAGTCATATTTTTGGTTTGTTTAATAGTTAAAACAAATTTACATTATTGCAATCAGTTGATAAAACATTATAAAAGCTTTTTTTTTTTTTTTAAATCTACTACTCTGCTTGCATGTCAGCAGACTGGGGTAGAGCCTGCTTAAATCTGTATTGAATGAATACAGAATCGTTTTGAATAGGAAAAATATCGTTTTTGCATCGAGAATCGAATCGAAAAAAATCGATATCTTATCGAATCGTGACCCCAAGAATCGATATTGAATCGAATCGTGGGACACCCAAAGATTCACAGCCCTAATATATATATATACATACATAGATATACATATATATACATACATATATACACATATATATATACATACATATATATACATATATTTACATACATATATACACACATATACATATATATATATATATATATATATATGCAAAAATAAAACAAACAACCAATGGCCCAAAATATACACAGTGTACCAAAGACAAACAATAAGTGACCAAAAAGTACCATCCATCCATTTTCTACTGCTTGTCCCATAATCAATAAAATAGTCAATAAAAACAGTCATGACATTAGGTACAGGGATTTTGACAGGGATAAAAAAAAGACGGATTTGCACTACAGACGAAAAAAATCACATGCCTGTCGTTACATTAGAAAAAAAGTGTTCGGCACACACCGACTCCACAGAGAGATGAAGATTCCTGAACAGCAGAACTCCGGCAGCACTAACTACCATCTCCCATTCTCCTTGCGCTGATGATTTGTTACTATGTGACCCATGACAACCAGGAGCATGCCAGGTATGAAGCCTAGGGCTGGCTGCTCCACACTTTACTGCCATGTGCCTCCTAACACTACAGTCATTTGAAGACCAGGCTTTTGAAGTTTACACTGGAATTAAAGTGTGCAAAAAAACCCAAAAAAACAGAGGAATTGTCCAAGAAAAATAAAGTGCATGCCATATCATCCCTTCATTTGCTGTGTGAAAGCAAGCAGTAAATTAGGCCAATTTCGAGGTGGCTGTTTTTGCTGTGGATTTGTGGTTGCTGCAGAACCCTGCGGTGCTGCTGTGGCCTGAGCTAACCTAACATAGAAGCCAATTAAGGTCACGGCAAAAGAATTTGCTTCTGTGAAGAAAATAATAATGACTGTTCTACTGCGGGGATAGCAGCTGCAAACTCAAATCCCAGTTGAACACCATTTTTTTCTCTGAACAACAAAGCGTATGCCTCCATAGTAGGTTTCTCTTACACTTGCACAATGATGTTTTTGGACATTTCTCATAGCTATGCCGTCAGCTGCCACACTTTTCCACACAGCAGCTTGACACACTTTCCTGTCTGGACCTGTTGACTGAGGCGATACGGCACCCAATGCTCTCCCTGGGCAGGATGCCATCTGTGCAAGTGTTACGCTATCGCGGCGAACCAAGCTTCTTCTTCACGCTGCATGTGATTAAAAATGTTGGCAGATCAAAGTTTGATCACTTTACCGCCTTCGGATCGTGTCCCCGTTTGCACGCCCTAGCCTTACACGGCGGGGCCTTTTATCTGCTCAGTGGTGTGATTTATGGGTCTTTGCGCCGTGCGTGGAGGACAGCGCACAGGAAGCTGGGAGGAGATAAGATCTGTCTCTTCAATTTGTTTGGGAAGTGCTTCTTATGGGTTCCTTAACTTTATGCAGCTGCGCTACGTAAACAACTGACCCTTCAATCTTCTGCCAGCGCTTGAATGCCAACAAGAGTACATTGTAAATCAAAATAATTGGTTTTATTTTCATTCAGACTATGCTTCACTGAGAGTGGATAACGCCAACTCTATATGACATTCATTTCTGCTGAGCCATTTAAATAAAGTCCTATACTGTACATTTTAGTACATTTCATTTATAAAGTGCTTTTCACAGAAAAAAAATCACAAAGCGCTGTACAAAACATAGGTGAAGTAAAACAAATATTCAATTAAAACAACAGGGGCAACATTATAAAAAGGAAACAAAGTGGATTAAAATTGATAGTCAAAAGGTGCATTAAATAAAAGCTTTACTAAAATGAGAAGTTTTCAAAGGTTTCTCAAAAGTTTCAACACAGTCAAGATCACAGAGGCACTGGTGCAAATTGTTCCAGAGTCTGGGAGCTATAGCCTGGAATACCAGGTCTCCACGGGTTTTAAAACGGGTTTTGGTGATCTTTAGAAGACCCTGGCCTGTAGACTGGAGGCTGCGCCTTGACAGACTGCGGGGGCCGCCCTCAGCAAGATCTGCAATGGCTCCCGTCGTCACGGTCTTCTTCATACGTGAGCCAAAGGCAGCAGCTCCCAGTGCAGGCTTAGTCAGAGTATCATCACTGTTGGCTCGTTTAAGCCTGCTAAGACGCTGATCTGAGGCCAGTGTGTTAGACGATCTGGAGGTCCTCATGTTTGTGGAGGTGGTGGAGGAGGAACAAAAAGCTGAAGAGGCCTGCTCTGCCCGGTCCTTGAGCCCCGCCTTGGGCAGCCCTGTCTTGGGCAACCCCGCCTTGGGCAGCCCTGTCTTGGGCAGCCCCGATTTGGTGGCGCCCGTTTTCATCATGGCTGGTCAGTAATGCGGTGGTACTGCTGTTGTTGCTGGAGTGCAGGACGCAGGACGCTGTAGGTGTTTTATTCCTTACAGCGGTGGTTCTTAACCTGGGTTCGATCGAATCTTAGGGGTTCGGTGAGTCGGCCTCGGGGGTTCGGCGGAGGTTAAAACACACCCAATTCATCGTTTCAATAAAAACTTCTACCTATCGGCGCATTACAGATACGGCAACAGCAGAAGTCACACTGATTTGCAGGTGTGTAATTTGTTGTGAGTTTATGAACTGTGTCGGTTTTGTTCTTTGAACAAGGTGATGTTCATACACGGTTAATTTTGTGACAAGTAAAAAAAATATCGTAACACTTTAGTATGGGGGACATATTCACCATTAATTAGTTGCTTATTAACATGCAAATTAGTAACATATTGGCTCTTAACTAGTCATTATTAAGTACTTATCAATGCCTTTTTTGGCATGGCCTCAATATAAACCTAACCCTCTAACCCAGTGGTTCCCAAAGTGGGCGGTACCGCCCCCCTGGGGGCGGTGGAAAGATCTGGGGGGGCGGTGAGGAAGACGGGGGCGGTAGGGGGGCGGCAGTCCGAAGTCGAAGTCAGAAGTTCGAACGTTTGTTTGACGATATGTACACAACACGTGCAGCAGGACGAGTCAGTGGACGACGCATCAGGGTCCGGTTACCACACGCCAACATCATATTTAGTAGAACGGGGCTTCAGTGCAGTTGCCTTGCTTCTTTCCAAGCAAAGAAACCGACTGAAAATTACTGACCGCGGGGATCTACGACTTCTTCTTAGTGAGTTCCAGCCTGATGTTGAGAAGCTTATGTCCCTGCACCAAGCACATCCATCCCATTAATATTAAGTGTGAGACAATGAAGGTTACTGGTGGAATGTTTATTTACCATTCTATGTTGCTGAAACAGTTAAAACTGCTAAAACATAAATTGGTTTACTAAATTGGGTTTTATTTGTGAAATACACATTTGTGTTTAACCTTTCTCTTTTCAAATTGCAGCATACCAAATATCAAGAAAGAGGTGTTTGTTTCCATATGTGTCTGTGGGGGGGCGGGGGGGCGCTAGGAATTCACTGGGGAGCCAAGGGGGGCGCCAGCCTGCAAAAGTTTGGGAACCATTGCTCTAACCCTAACCAAAAACCTCAAAATTTTACTTTATGTTGTATATTTTTAAATGAGTTTTCAAATTCATTTTATCATCTATTATTACACCAAAAATGTGTTGTTTTTTTTGCCCTTTTTTTCTAGTCCGTCAACTGGTGAAACCATTCAAACCAGGGCTGCCCATGTATGCAGTACTCCCGCCACCCCGCAGAGGGCAATAGCGAAGCATGTGTCACAATAAAGCAGCAGTGGGTGAGTAGAAAAAGATGGCAATACCGACCCAGAAAAAAAAATATCTGCCTTTTAACCGTGATTGGTCTTTTGTATTCGTGGTCATGTTGTTTTTGGCTGTTCAAAATTGGTTAAATACACGTAACGCTGTATTTGACCAACAGAGGGTGGTAAAGCTACACTTTAAGTTTAATTGTGTGGACATATCGGGCCGTTTTGGACTGATAGACGCGTGCTTAGCGTTTTCCGTTCGGGCTCCAGTACTCTGGAATGCCCTCCCGGTAACAGTTCGAGATGCCACCTCAGTAGAAGCATTTAAGTCTCACCTTAAAACTCATTTGTATACTCTAGCCTTTAAATAGACTCCCTTTTTAGACCAGTTGATCTGCCGTTTCTTTTCTTTTTCTTCTATGTCCCACTCTCCCTTGTGGAGGGGGTCCGGTCCGATCCGGTGGCCATGTGCTGCTTGCCTGTGTATCGGCTGGGGACATCTCTGCGCTGCTGATCCGCCTCCGCTTGGGATGGTTTCCTGCTGGCTCCGCTGTGAACGGGATTCTCGCTGCTGTGTTGGAACCGCTTTGGACTGGACTCTCGCGACTGTGTTGGATCCATTGTGAATTGAACTTTCACAGTATCATGTTAGACCCGCTCGACATCCATTGCTTTCCTCCTCTCCAAGGTTCTCATAGTCATCATTGTCACCGACGTCCCACTGGGTCATTATTGTCACCAATGTCCCACTGGATGTGAGTTTTCCTTGCCCTTATGTGGGCCTACCGAGGATGTCGTGGTGGTTTGTGCAGCCCTTTGAGACACTACTGATTTAGGGCTATATAAGTAAACATTGATTGATTGATTAATTGATTATACCCCATGTGTGCAATGTTTGCTGTGTGTATTAACACTAAACTTTAAACACAAATGACATTAATTATGTGAAATAAACAATGGACTTTTATTTACATTTTCAGTCTTACAAACCTAAAGAAAAGAAGACGTATAAATATGACTGAGGAAGAAAAATTATTCAAAAGAAGGAACATGAGCCATCATCAAAACTTAGCTTCTGTTTCTTCATGCTGTTAACTATCTGTCTATATCAGACCTCGGCAAATTAAGGCCTGGGGGCCACATGTGGCCCGTTAAGTATTTCAATCCGGCCCCGCCGGACATTCCCAAATAATTGTTTTAGATCTTTAAGATGGAAAGAGTAGCTGCCATTATGATGTGCAGTGATGTTTTCAAATGACTGTAAGTCTTGAACTATACAAAGTGTTTCAATGGTTGGAATCTGCACTTTTGCATGATATACTAGTTACTATGGTAATTAATTAGTTACCATGGTAATTAATTAGTTACCATGGTAATCTAAGTCACAGCAGCTCAGACGAGGCACCAAGCAGTGTGGGTGGGGAGCGTTTCCACAGAGTGTCAGCCGGAAATGTGGATGTCAAGGACAGACGTGGAGGGAGATTTTCACAACAAAGTTCTAAAGCTTATTTATATATCAGATTGTATGTTGTAGTTTTACCCTTTTCGTTCATATTTCGCTTTTTGTTGCATTTACGTCACGTTTTGCTTGACTGTGTTGATCGAGAGGGGGTGGTGACATTCCTATGTTGTCAATATTCCTTGTTTGATCGAGCATAGAAAAATGTAAAATTCCATTCCGTTTTTTAAGACGCTCTGTCAAAACGTTTTTAGCATTCAATCAGACATTATTTTGAGGTTTTGTATTAGTGTTCCTAAAAATAGATATACCGGCCCTCAGACAAATTCATTTCTGTAAATTTGGCCCCCTAGTCAAAGTAATTGCCCAGGCCTGGTCGAGATGTAAACGCTGGAAATGAGTAGTGAGGGAAGAATCATGGATTTATTGAGAGTGCTGTGTGAAAGCGGATGTGTTTACTTCGTAAATAAGTAAACAGCCTCAAAGGAATATAACATGCCAAGGCACTTTCGAAAGAAACTTCCACATTTTAATGTCCGGCCTCAAATATACCTACAAATGAGACATATGTACATACAGGATGGGTCAAATGCAGAGGACACATTTCACCACACCTAGTCTGTGTGTGACAATCATATAGCTCGGTATAGCTCGGTTGGTAGAGCGGCCGTGCCAGCAACTTGAGGGTTTCAGGTTCGATCCCCGCTTCCGCCATCCTAGTCACTGCCGTTGTGTCCTTGGGCAAGACACTTTACCCACCTGCTCCCAGTGCCACTCACACTGGTTTGAATATAAAAATTAGATATTGGGTGTCACTATGTAAAGCGCTTTGAGTCACTAGAGAAAAAACGCTATATAAATATAATTCACTTCACTTCACTATTTTAACTTTAACTTTAATACAGCTAGCCTAAATAGCATGTTAGCATCGATTAGCTTGCAGTCATCATGGATTGACCAAATATGCCTGATAAGCACTCCAGCAAATCAATAAAATCAACAAAGCTCACCTTTGTGCATTCATGCACAGAATACAATGTTTGGTGGACAAAATGAGACAAATAGAGAGTGGGATAAAACAAGTCTTTCTGTGGCAGCATTGGAGAAATGTGTATATGTAAATAAATTACGATGACTTCAAGGATTGCTGAAATTAGTAGGACAAAACGGTGCTTCCCAAATACTCTAATCAGTGAAGCATGTGTAACATAAGCAGTGGGATTTCTAACAATTAGGAAGGTTTGTGTCATGTTTGTTCTCCTACAGAAAATATATTATAACAAAAAATAAATGTTTTTCTTTAACTTTTTCCTTTTTCACACATCTCTGAAAGAGGTCCAGGGAGCCACTAGGGCGGTGGTAAAGAGCCGCGGCTTGCTGACCCCTGCTCCAGAACTAAAACTGGTTCGGAACTAACAGTGTTCGAATACTAATCATCCAAATAATTAGCATCAAAGTGAACAGCCGTTAACGTTGCGGTTTGGAGAGTGAAAAAAAGCGACGACAAAGTAAGCTAGCTCGATGGTTAGCTAACTAGTGAGCTTGTTTCGGTGCTCCTGATCGCCTCCCCGTCCCGCAACCCAGAGCTGTGTTAAGGCAAGAGGAACATCCAGTGGCTGAGGCAAGCATTCAACAAATTTAGTTTCGATCATAATCTTATTGATAAAAAACACAAAAGTAATATTTTCACGCGAAACTAATGTTTAAAACTGCGGATTTTTGCTCTTTTGCAGAAGTCTGCAGTTGAACTGCAGATTACCATGAATTGATTAACGTGGACCCCGACTTAAACAAGTTGAAAAACTTATTTGGGTGTTACCATTTAGTGGTCAATTGTACAGAATATGTACTGTACTGTGCAATCTACTAATAAAAGTATCAATCAATCAATCAATCAATTGTAGCAACTTACTGTGGAGTCGATGACACAGCCAATTCTGAACACAGGTCTTATTACCGAAAACTCATCGTACTTACTGTAAGTTCATCTTTTATTATGGAAGATGTTGCCAGAATGCCTTCTGTTTGACCCAAGTTTAAAGCCAACATACCTTCTTAATTGAAGTCAAAGCCAAGTGTGGGTTGACTTGTCACAACAGACTACGGCTTTTAAAGAGCTGTAGGCTAAAGCGGAAGGAGGCCAGCATTCAAATGAAATCAAAAGAAACGCCTTAATGGCAGGAAAAAGCAAACGCAAAAGATAGTTACTTTTTACGTGTCTTTCTCAGTTGTTTCAAATATGGTCGCCAGACGTTGTGCGCCCGGATGCTAGAACAAACAAGGCGATGGGAAGGGGAGAATTTTACCGCATTCCCAAAGATACCCGAAGTGGATTACAGCCATAAAATGTGCTAAAAACGAGCAAAAAAATGATCGCTAGGATTCCTTGTGTGGTGCACACTTTGTGTTATCCATCCATCCATTTTCTACCGCTTATTCCCTTTTGGGGTCACGGGGGGTGCTGGCGCCTATCTCAGCTTCAATCGGGCAGAAGGCGGATTAAACCCTGGACAACTCGCCACCTCATTAGGTATAGAATATAACACGTTCAGCACTATAATGTGTATTTCATTATCTGTCATTATGGTGCTTTTTTCCATTATTTTTTTTTTAAATTAAAGTTAAGTTAAAGTTAATGTACCCATGATTGTCACTTGAGATGTCCGATAAAGGCTTTTTTGCCGGTATCCAATATTCCGATATTGTCCAACTCTTAATGACCTATTGCGATATCAACCGATACCGATATATACAGTCGTAAAATTAACACATTAATATGCCTAATTTTGTTGTGATGCCCTGCTGGATGCATTAAACAATGTAACAAGGTTTTCCAAAATAAATCAACTTAAGTTATGGAAAAAAAAAATGCCAACTTGGCACTGCCATATTTATTATTGAAGTCACAAAGTAATTTTATTTATTTTTAACATGCCTCAAAACAGCAATTTCGAATTTGGGACATGTTCTCCCTGAGAGAGCATGAGGAGGTTGAGGGGGCGGGGTTGAGGTGGGGAGGGGGGTAGCAGGGGGTGTATGTTGTAGTGTCCCGGAAGTTAGTGCTGCAAGGGGTTCTGGGTATTTGTTCTGTTATGTTTATGTTGTGTTACGGTGCGGATGTTCTCCCGAAATGTGTTTGTCATTCTTGTTTGGTGTGGGTTCACAGTGTGGCGCGTATTTGTAACAGTGTTAAAGTTGTTTATACGGCCACCCTAAGTGGCATTGCATTCACTTGTGTGTGTGGAAAAGCCGTAGATATTATGTGATTGGGCTGGCCCCGCAAAGGCAGTGCCTTTAAGGCAGGGGTCGGGAACCTTTTTGGCTGAGAGAGCCATG
This sequence comes from Nerophis ophidion, assembly GCF_033978795.1. Lineage (NCBI taxonomy): Eukaryota > Metazoa > Chordata > Actinopteri > Syngnathiformes > Syngnathidae > Nerophis > Nerophis ophidion. The sequence goes on from NC_084637.1 coordinate 26,596,987, forward strand.
AAAGCCAAATATTTCAAAATGTATTTCCGTGAGAGCCATATAATATTTTTCAACACTGAATACAATTAAAAGCGTGCATTTTTAAGTAAGACCAACATTTTTAGAGTATAATAAGTCTCTTATTTTTTTCAATAACATCGTTATTTTAAAGCTTACCTATAATAAATGTAATACTTCTTACCATTAATGCGACATCTTGAACAGGTGCGATAGAAAATGGGTGGTTGGATTAAAATGCATGAGAATGTTTTATAATTTGAACGTTATTTTTAACACTGTGATTACCAGCGGAATTATTCATGACTTATCATGTTAAGCAATGTCAGCTAAGATTTATCTGAGAGCCAGGTGCAGTCATCAAAAGAGCCACATCTGGCTCTAGAGCCATAGGTTCCCTACCCCTGCTTTAAGGATTATTGGCGCTCTGTACTTCTCCCTACGTCCGTGTACCACTCTGTACAGCGGTGTTTTAAAAAGTCATAAATTTTACTTTTTGAAACCGATACTGATAATTTCCGATATTACATTTTAAAGCATTTATCGGTCAATATCGGCAGTCCGATATTATCGGACATCTCTAATTGCAAGTATATTCTGCATGTACAGAGAAGGAAAAAAGTGAACAACACCAGTTAACCCATCAATATATGTTCCAGTGACTTTATCAATTAAATACAGGTTTTATCAATCAATATTTATTAGTGTAAATGGAAAGACAGTACAGCTAAATTGCCAGAATAAAAAAAAAAATGCACTTTTTTCCCATTAACAATATAATATTTGAAAAAAACAAACAATTTATATAATTAATAATGAAATCCAGAAGCAAATTCATACATTATTCGCCGTTCCATAACTGCCTTGCGGCCCTCAATGAAAACCAGTGTGACATGGCTGGTGTATGTCTTTACTGTGTATATATTTGAACAGTGTTTATGTTGTGTACAAGGGCTACTTATAAAATATTATGTAAAGGAAGTGTCACATTTCTTTGAAACTCAATATCAGAGCCAGATTTCTCCTGGTTTCACTACATCTTGTATTTGGAATTGTTTACAGGGTTATGCGAAATAACTGCTCAACTTCAGCCTAAACCAGACCTGGGCAATTAAAGGCCTGGGGCATGCGGGCCCGTAAAGCTTTTCAATCTGGCCCGCCGGATATTCCCCCAAAATGTTTGTAGATCTTTAAGAACAAAACTATAGCCACCGTTATGATGTACTGTATATCAGATAGTAGGTAGGGTTTTTGTTTACCCATTGTGTTTATATTTCACTGTTTGTTGCGTTTTGCTTGATTGTAAAGTATGTCGATTGAGAGGGTGTGTGACGTTTAATATGTTGTCAATATTCAGTGTTTTATCGTTCATAGTTAATATTGTAAATCCCACATTCTTTATTTTCATAAACATCCTGGGTGTCTCATACAGTAAAAAAATGTAAAAATTACTTTACGTTTTTAAGGCGGTCTGTCATAACGTTTAACATTCAATCGGACATTATCCTGAGGTATTGTATTAGTGTTCCTAAAAATAGATATACCGACCCCCAGAAACATTTCTTTGTCTAAATTCGGCCCCCCGAGGCAAAATATTTGCCCAGGCCTGGCTTAAAACCTTTCTGTCTGTAAAATTGTCAATTTATGAATGTAAAACTGTTTGTTTATTTTCTTGTCCACTGCATACAGAAATAAACAAACTAAACTAACAAAAACGAGAACAAGACGGCAGACTTGCACCACTCAAAGCTAACGACATGGCTAATCTTCGCCACGATAATCATGTGAAACAACTTTTGGCAGAACAACCAGCGGCCGTGGTTTCATCACAAAGTCTAGATCCAACTGAGAGGAATTACCGTATTTTTCGGAATATAAGTCGCTGTTTTTTTCACAGTTTGCGACTTATGTGTGAAATTATTAACACATTACCGTAAAATATCAAATAATATTATTTAGCTCATTCATGTAAGAGACTAGACGTATAAGATTTCATGGGATTTAGCAATTAGGAGTGACAGATTGTTTGGTAAACGCATAGCATGTTCTATATGTTATAGTTATTTGAATGACTCTTACCATAATATGTTAGGTTAACATACCAGGCACCTTCTCAGTTGGTTATTTATGCCTCATATAATGTACACTTATTCAGCCTGTTGTTCACTATTCTTTATTTATTTTAAATTGCCTTTCAAATGTCTATTCCTGGTGTTGGGTTTTATTAAATACATTTCCCCCCAAAATAGAATAGAATAGATCTTTATTGTCATTGTACAAAGAAATTGTATGCAAAACTAATTTAGTGCAAATTCATAACACAAAAAAACAAAAGGACATAGATAAATAGATAAAAATACATAAAATACATACAAATACCAAGCACAGTCATTATTGTCGTCTTGTGTTCAGCGACACTATTGCTCTCGGGTAAAAAGTATTTTTAAATCGGTTTGTCTGGCATTTTATTGTCCTGTAAAATAAAATGTGACTTATACTCCAGTGCGAGGTATATATGTTTGTTTCCTTCTTTATTATGCATTTTCGGCAGGTGCGACTTATACTCCGGAGCAACTTATACTCCGAAAAATGCGGTACACAGATATAGTTCCATGCAGTCACACTTGGAGGATCCTCCGGTCACCGGCATGTAGAACGCACTCAAGGCTACAATATTATGTAAAATGACTGTAAATGTGAATAAAATGGGTTTTAAGTCATGTCTAGACGGCTCTAATAATGTTAAAAAAAATGAAAATATTTAATTAATTAATAAGAATCTTAAATGTACAGTATTTACCACACAATCAGGCCCGGAACAAATCAGACGTGATAAACTAAGGATTACCGTACAGTAGGGAACAGATTTGTATGGTTGTATGGCTCAATTCCGAGGTGGATGTCGCCGGGGAGGAAGGTAAACATTTTGCAATGCGGTCTGCTAAAAAAATGGACTGAAAGCGCCACTCAACATAGCAACTGACGCTGTGGTCAAAGTTTGAATTGGATAGTGCACCCCCCCAAGTCGTCACGTTTCATGTGTCAGGTAAACCACAAAGAATGGGGCTATGTCAGGGGTTGGGAACCTTTTTGGCTGAGAGAGCCATATAAGCCAAATATTTTGAAAAGTATTTCCGTGAGAGCTATATAATATATTTTTTCAAGACTGAATACAACTAAATGCTTGCATTTTTAAGTAAGACCAATGTTTTTAGAGTATAATAAGTCTCTTATTCTTCTTAATAACATTGTTACTCTGAAGCTAACCAACAATAAATAAAATACTTCTTACCATTAATACGACTTCTTGAACAGGTGCGGTAGAAAAACGGATTGATGGATTAAAATGCATGGGAATGTTTTATATTTTGAACGTTATTTTTGACACTGTAATTACCAGCGGAATTATTCATCACTTATCGTGTTAAGCAATGTCAGCTAAGAATTATCTGAGAGCCAGATGCAGTCATCAAAAGAGCCACATCTGCCTCTAGAGCCATAGGTTCCCTACCCCTGGGCTATGTGAATCTCCTTATGTAATGCAAGAAACAGGGTAGTGCTGCTACCCTATGAAGAAAAACAACAAGTCATTGTTTTTAAGGTTCTCGTGTTTTACATGAATGGTTTGGGTGTTGATGTTAGCCTGATCAGTCATCTGATAGCTTGAAGTCATTCATATGTCATGAGAATGATGACACAATAGCAGTAAAACTGGAATTGCCGGTTTCATAGCCCTCCTCTTTTGTTGGGGGGGGGGGGGGTTCCCTCTCTGCAGTGATGACTTCTGAACGTTGTACCACCCGTGGTCATGTGTTTGTATCGTGAGCATTTAACCTTATAACTGGAACTGACACCTCACTTTCAGACCTCACATGATCACAATGGCCAGGAGCACAACCACACCAAGTGTTACCAAAGACAGGGACAATTATCATTGAAGGAGCCTCTTGGATAAGTATTACGTAAATTCAGAAAATAAAATCCCCCCCAGTTTTGTTCCCCTTGAACTGACCACTGCCCTTATCTCATTCTTGGAAGTGATGCAATTCATGGATCGAATACTCAGCTGAACTATTGTTCACTAGTTTAACCAGCAATATCATCTCGCCCAGTGATTCTGAAGGGGATTTCCTGCACCGTGGAGCCAGACACAGATACCGTATCAAATGGACAAAAGGCTTTTTCAGGTGCAGCAGTAATCTGTTGAGCGCCACACCTCACCCTCCAAAGGCAGGATTGCCAGGGCAACGTTTGATATTTTTTACACAACGGGAACACGTTCAATAGTCCTGGGGACGTCTGATTGTTTCTCTCTTCTATTGTGCCCACACATACACCTCAGAAAATGTGCTTGGGTAATGTGACAGTACGGAGAATCTCTCCTAACTCTAGAGCAGGCCCGGGCAATTATTTTGACTCGGGGGCCACATTTACAGAAAAAAATGTGTCTGGCGGCCGTTATATCTATTTTAAGGACAGTAATACAAAACTTCACAATAATGTCTGATTGAATGCTTAAAACTTTAAAACAGACCGCCTTAAAAAAACTTAATAAAATTTTTAAATTTTCTATGAACGATAAAACACTGAATATTGACTAAATATGAATGTCACACCCCCTTTCAATCGACATATTTTGCAATCAGGAGAAACGCAACAAACAGTGAAATATGAACGCGAAGGGTAAAAAATAAACCCACCTACAATCTGATATAGCTGATACATCACTAAGCTTTAGAACTTTGTTGTGAAAAGCTCCTTCCGCGTCCGTGGAAACGCTTCCCGCCCACACTGCTTGGTGCCTTGTCTGAGCTGCTGTGACGTAGATTACCATAGTAACCAATTAGATTACCATAGTAACTGGTATATCATTCATAAGTGCAGATTCCAACCATTGAAATACCGTATTCTTCGTTGTATAAGTCGCAGTTTTTTTTCAAAGCTAACGACACGCCTAATCTTTGCCACGATAATTATGTGAAACAACTTTTGGCAGAACAACCAACGGCCGTGGTTTCACCACAAAGTCTAGATCCAACTGAGAGGAATTACCGTATTTTTCGGACTATAAGTCGCAGTTTTTTTCCATAGTTTGGCCGGGGGTGCGACTTATACTCAGGAGCGACTTATGTGTGAACTTATTAACACATTACCGTAAAATATCAAATACTATTTAGCTCATTCACGTAAGAGACTAGACGTATAAGATTTCATGGGATTTAGCAATTAGGAGTGACAGATTGTTTGGTAAACGTATAGCATGTTTTATATGTTATAGTTATTTGAATGACTCTTACCATAATATGTTACGTTAACATACCAGGCACCTTCTCAGTTGGTTATTTATGTGTCATATAAAGGTACACTTATTCAGCCTGTTCACTATTCTTTATTTATTTTCAATTGCCTTTCAAATCTGTATTCTTGGTGTTGGGTTTATCAAATAAATTTCCCCCAAAAATGCGACTTATACTCCAGTGCGACTTACATATGTTTTTTTCCTTCTTTATTATGCATTTTCGGCAGGTGCGACTTATACTCCGGAGCGACTTATACTAGGAAAAATATGGTACTTAGTGTTGTTCAAGACTTACGGTCATGAGAAAACATCACAGTACATCATAATGGCAGCTACACTTTCCATCTTAAAGATCTGAAAAAAAGTTATTTGGGGATGTCCGGTGGGCCAGATTGAAAAGCTTAACGGGCTGCATGTGGCCCCCGTGCCTTAATTTGCCCAGGTCTGCTCTATAGGATGACATAAGATGGAGACATTTGAAGATGAAATCCAGAATGCGAATAACAATGTTCATTGTAATGACTGACTTGTACTGAGAACATCGCTCTCTAGGTCAACAACTTGATCTAAAGTTAAATCACTGGTTGTTGAACCTCTTCTGTTCATAATTTCCATGGACAGAATTTCTAGGTTCAGCCAAGGCATTGAGAGAGTCCAGTTTGGGGGCGTTAGGATTTCAGCTCTGCTGCTGGCACAATTGATGTAGGCCTGATGGCCTCGTCAAACTATGACCTCTGTGGGGCTTCTGGTGTGAGACTCAGCACTTAAAAATCTGAGGCCATGGTTCTCAGTCGGAAAAGGGTGGTTTGCACCCTTCAGATTTGGAACCAGGTCTTGTCTCAGGTGGAAGAGTTCACAAAAAAGGCTGGACAGGTGAATCGGTGCGGTAATGCGGTCATCGTACCATACAATCGTGGTGAAGAGAGAGATCTGAGCCGGAAGGCAAAGTTCCCGATCTACCGGCTGACCCAGGTACCCTTACTTATGGTCTCAAACTTTAAGAGCAAGATCGCTGGTATAAGTGACCAAACTGGACTCCCCCTTAGAAACAGGGTGAGGAGCTCGGTCATCTGCTTCTGCTAGTATGCATCAAGAGAAGCCAATGACTAGACCAGGGGTGCCCATTACGTCGATCGCGAGCTACCAGTCGACCGTGGGGGGTGTGTCAGTCGATCTCCAGCCAGGCTTTTAAAAAAAATAGACCTAAAAATGAGTGATCATCAATCTTCACCAAGATGTCACTTAAATGACATTCACGGTACAGGAGGGTCTTGTGAGATGAGGCTGGCTGCTGCAAGATCATTATTATGAAAATATGACCGAGAGGAAGGCGAGAAACACTTTTTATTTCAACAGACTCTCGCGCCGTACCTTCCGTCAAAACTCTAAAGGCCGACTGCACATTTCCTATCTTCACAATAAAAGCCCTGCTTCATGCTGCCTGCGCTAACTAAATACAGAGTCTCAGAAAACTGGCGTGCACAAGCGATCCCTCAGAAAGCTGGCGTGCACATCACCAGAAGTAAACACATTTAACTTGTTTATAAAAATGTCTCTTTCATAAATAAATAAATATAAATGATATATATAAATGAGGTAGATCCCCTCGAGTTGGTCAATTGAAAAGTAGCTCGCCTGCAGAAAAAGTGTGGGCACCCCTGGACTAGGGTATCAAGTGTGGAAGCCTCCCGAAGTAGGCCCCCGGGCTACAGCTGGGACATGCTGGAGGGATTATGTCTCACAGCTGGCCTGGGAAGGCCGCTGTGTTCTAATGGTGGAACTGGAAGAGGTAGCAGGAGACTGCTGCACTCACGGCACCGCATGAGCGGAAGAACAAGGATAGATAAATGCATGGGTGTGCAACTTGCTGAGGTGAGTGATGAGTCATTCTCCATCCTACCGCCTGAAACTGTCATTTGCACTACATCTCAGGAAAAATGTGTCATGTTTAGTTTTTTGAAAACTTGTAAGACTACTAACAGAAATGTAGCCATTAAGATAACTATCAGAAGCACCCGGAGGCACTGGTACTGTGTGGCTCTCTGTCTACTTACGGAACATGGTGTTAAACTGCTGAGGATTGAGGTTCCACTTCCCCCAGGGTGTCTTGTGCCCTTTGGACTGGGCATAATGGGCGTGATTGAACTCCGGTTCGGTCCCAAAAGAATCCAGCACCCTCAACATACACCTGTTGTAAGACAAAAACAAGTCTTTGTGTGATCAATGCAAACATGAAGCTACCTAACATTTGTACAATTCCAGTACGGTTTATCCTGGTCCCAGCTGCGGGGAAGCTGTTCCACTTAGTTAGGGAGGTGGTGTACACCTTGGACTGATCACTGGCTGAGGAGAGGCAACATGGGCAAGGACTGAGATTCTAGGTATGCTCAGCAAACCGCCACATAACTAATAAATATTTTCTATAATAAGACATATTTTGTTGATTATGCAGATTGAAAAACAAGCATAAACTACAGCACTTTTCTGTTTTCCTATGGACGCTATCCTGCATGTGTCGACATTATCTCCAGTGTTTTCCACAGGTCAGGCATTTATTTGTGGTGGTGTGGTCGGGGGGATGAGGCAGCGGCTGCGGCGATGACCAAGAAGAAGGCGGAGTTGGAATATAATTACAACTTTTTATGTATATATTTATATACATATTTATATAATATTTACATATTTGTATAATATTTACATATTTATATAATATAACAATACAAAGATGGGGTTCCATGGTGTAATGGTTAGCACTCTGGACTCTGAATCCAGCGATCCGAGTTCAAATCTCGGTGGAACCTGAGGTTTAGGGCTTCACGGTGGCAGAGGGGTTAGTGCGTCTGCCTCACAATACGAAGTTCCTGCAGTCCTGGGTTCAAATCCAGGCTCGGGATCTTTCTGTGTGGAGTTTGCATGTTCTCCCTGTGAATGCGTGGGTTCCCTCCGGGTACTCCGGCTTCCTCCCACTTCCAAAGACATGCACCTGGGGATAGGTTGATTGGCAACACTAAATTGGCCCTAGTGTGTGAATGTGAGTGTGAATGTTGTCTGTCTATCTGTGTTGGCCCTGCGATGAGGTCGCAACTTGTCCAGGGTGTACGCTGCCTTCCGCCCGATTGTAGCTGAGATAGGCGCCAGCGTCCCCCGCGACCCCGAAAGGGAATAAGCGGTAGGAAATGGATGGATGGATGGATAACAATACAAAGTTCCTGCAGTCCTGGGTTCAAATCCAGGCTCGGGATCTTTCTGTGTGGAGTTTGCATGTTCTCCCCGTGAATGCGTGGGTTCCCTCCGGGTACTCCGGCTTCCTCCCACTTCCAAAGACATGCACCTGGGGATAGGTTGATTGGCAACACTAAATTGGCCCTAGTGTGTGAATGTTGTCTGTCTTTCTGGGTTGGCCCTGCGATGAGGTGGCGACTTGTCCAGGGTGTACCCCGCCTTCCGCCCGATTGTAGCTGAGATAGGCGCCAGCGCCCCCCGCGACCCCAAAAGGGAATAAGCGGTAGAAAATGGATGGATGGATATAATATGCAACTACAAGCTCCATTCACAGACAGAGTACCATTGCTTTTATGAGCGGTCGAGTGATTCAAAAGCCGAAAAAAATAAAATAAAATAAATAAAAATAATAATACTTTTTTATTTTATTTGTGGCGACGGTAATTGTTTCGTGGCTGGCCGCCACAAATAAATGAATGTGTGGGAAACCCTGATCTCATGCCTATTATTCTCTTGTTAGATACTACTTTGGCGCGTCTCCACCCATTTTTTTTAACAGGTTTTTTTTTTTGGACACTGGCAATATCTCAGTTAATTGTAGTGATTTGGTTTGCGGGCTAAAATTCAGATTGTTTGTGGAGCGAATACCAGAGTGAACCTCGTAAGATCCGACCAAAATATCCGGGATCTTACTCGCTAGCATTAACTTATAGCTATAGTTCGACCTAACTTAGTTTTTCCAACTATGGGAACAAAAAATTAAGTGTGAAGGACAATGCTTTAGAAGTAAAAGTAGAAGATATTAATTGAATTAAAGAAATAATTAAAAACAGCAGCCAGCTTGATGAAGCAGTTTGAGTGTAGCACTGCTAGTCTGCACCAAAACGAAGCAGGATGAGTCAAACACCAGCCAAGGACCATTTATCTACGAAATTATGCAGACGCTACTGACGACGTGTTTGACGCAGAAAAAGTTTGACAGAGATAATGTAGAAGTCCACTTGATGGGGTAAATTTTGGATATCGTTATGACATTACTTCATGCAGTTGTTAGTACTCACTTTTATTGTATTTTTTCCCATACACTGGCTCCCTGTGCGTTATCGAATCAATTTTAAACTCCTTCTATTTGTTTTTAAAAGTCTAAACAACCTATCGCCAACATATCTCTCCGACCTCCTTCAGCCTTACTGCCCCACTCGATCCCTAAGATCAGCCGATCAGCTGCTACTGACGGTCCCTGACACAAGGCTGAAGCTTAGAGGCGACAGAGCTTTCGCTGCTGCTGCTCCCAAGCTCTGGAACGACCAACCTCTGAGAGTTAGACAAGCCTCCTCTCTTCCTGTTTTTAAATCTCTCTTAAAAACATACTTTTATTCCTTGGCTTTTAACACTAAGTGATATCCATCCTGCAATGGTGCCCCATTATACACCTGCTGTGAACCTGTTTTTATGTTTTATTTTTTTTATTTTTTCTCATGTTCTGTTTGTGTTGAGTTGTTTGCTCTGTCCTCGTATTATCTTTTAACCAGTCCATTGTACAGCACTTTGGCTACCCCTGTGGTAAATTTTAAATGTGCTTTATACATTAAGTTGATTTGATTTGATACAAAACTTATAATCTAAAAGTTTGTCAAAGGCATGTTTCATGTTAAAATTGTGCTGTTTCGGGTGGCCAAGCACTAATACATTTGTTTCAATTGTTTTCCATTCACCAGTGGTTCTCAACCTTTTTTCAGTGATGTACCCCCTGTGAACAATTTTTTAAATTTAAGTACTCCCTAATCAGAGCAAAGCATTTTTGGTTAAAAAAAAGAGATAAAGAAGTAAAATACTGCACTATGTAATCAATTTCTGATTTATTAAATAGTACAACAGTGCAAAATATTGCTCATTTGTAGTGGTCTTTCTTGAACTATTTGGAAAATTTTTTATAAAAATAACTTAAAACCTGTTGAAAAATAAACAAGTGATTCTATTATAAATAAATATTTCTACACATAGAAGTAATCATCAACTTAAAGAGCCCTCTTTGGGGATTGTAATAGAGATCCATCTGGATTCATGAACTTAATTCTAAACATTTCTTCACAAAAAAAGAAATCTTTAACATCAATATTTATGGAACATGTCCACACAAAATCTAGCTGTCAACACTGAATATGGCATTGTTGCATTTCTTTTCACAGTTTATGAACTTACATTCATATTTTGTTGAAGTATTATTCAATAAATAAATTCATAAAGGATTTTTGAATTGCTGCGATGAGGTGGCGACTTGTCCAGGGTGTACCGTGTCTTACGCCCGATTGTAGCTGAGATAGGTGCCAGCGCCCCCCGCGACCCCGAAAGGGAATAAGCGGTAGAAAATGGATGGATGGATGGATTTTTGAATTGTTGCTATTTTTAGAATATTAAAAAAAAAAAATCTCACATACCCTTTGGCATACCTTCAAGTACCTCCATTTGAGAACCACTGCCATAGACAACTTTTGAAGTTACGAGCTGCGTCAAAAAACTAATAAAACTTGTATCCTGAGCTACAACTGCACTTTATATCCTTTTTCTCGTGTCCTCTCGGCGGCACCTTTTTTTTTTTCAAATGTTGCTTCATTTATCCACTGCTCTTTTTAATTCATGTTTTTAAAATCTAGTGCTCTGGATTTTCTTTGCGGTCCAATTATTCAGCGTAACTGTCATGTTGACAGTTTAGCCCCTACAGTTTGCCTGATTCAATTTGAAGCCAGCTAAATCCTGTAATTATAACCATGTGATATTTTTAAAGATAATTAAAAAAACAATCAAATTTGAGAGCGAGTAAATGTTGGAATAATTGAGTTCTCTGCGACACACTGATTGTCTCCTATCCCAGGCAGATGGTGTGCAGCTGGCTGCCTGAACTGTGAAAGGCCCTATGAGACATGCAGTATTCACCATGAGCACGGTCCAAAACTGAAACAAGAACAACAAAAACACATCCTCTCTCAATTGTCCCTGCAGATTTCAGACAACAGATGGTGAGGTGACATTAGGGCCGATGTAAACATGGTTTAACACAGAAAAATTTAATTTTTAAAATGCCCATGATTAGCATTATTAAAATGGTAAATGGATTTAACTTGTGTAGCGCTTTTCTACCTTCAAGGTACTCCCAGCGCTTTGACATTATTTCCATTACTTCACCCATTCATACACATATTCACACAATGATGACGGGAGCTGACCGCTAACCACAAACTATCAGGAGCAAGGGTGAAGTGTCTTGCCCAAGGACGCAACGGACTTGACTGGGATGGCATGGCGTAAGCTGGGATCGAACCTGGAACCCGCACGTTGCTGGCATGGGAGCTCTACCATTCAAGCCAGGGGTGCACAGAATATTATCAGGCCCATATGAGGAGTTATGACGTCACACCAATAAGCCTGATATTAGAAAATAGCTGTGATAACCAATTAGGTGAAATTGTGGGTTAGGGCAGTGTTTAACCAATTTTAGGTTGCCAAAAAACTTTTCACTTTTCCACCACTAGTGGCAATAATGACAATCTCAAACAAATAGAATAATTCTGAAGCTTAGGTCATAGAGAAGTATCTTAAGTGAAAGGATTATGACTAAAGTGGCAAAGTTTTCATTTGTACTCTCATTGTAGTGACAGTTTAGTTTAGAAACATATTCATTATTAATTTAGTTTATTTTAGCACAACATAGTTGTATGTACATTTATTTCAGTTAATTGTTTGAGGGCCTTCTTATAGAGGATATTCGGGTGGTGTTTATTTTTCTAATCAGCTTAAGCCTAAGGTTTATGTGCTAAATAAATTATCTTTGTGATAAACGCATGGTTTCATATCATTTGACAATGTTCTAAATTCTGAAGCCACGGTCATAGAGAAGTTTCTGAAATGAAAAGATTATGACTAAAGTGGCAAAGTTTTTATTTGATGTTTCATTGTTTTGACAGTTTAGTTTAGAAACGTATTCTTTATTAATTTAGTTTATTTTAAGTCACAGTTTTTTTCATAATTTGGCCGGGGGTGCGACTTATACCCAGTAGTGACTTATGTGTGAAATTATTAACACATTACCGTAAAATATCAAATAATATTATTTATCTCATTCACGTAAGAGACTAGACGTATAAGATTTCATGGGATTTAGCAATTATGAGTGTCAGATTGTTTGGTAAACGTATAGCATGTTCTATATGTTATAGTTATTTGAATGACTCTTACCATAATATGTTACGTTAACATACCAGGCACCTTCTCAGTTGGTTATTAATGCGTCATATAACGTACACTTATTCAGCCTGTTGTTCACTATTCTTTATTTATTTTAAATTGCCTTTCAAATGTCTAATCTTGGTGTTGGATTTTATCAAATACATTTCTCCCAAAAATGCGACTTATACATGTTTTTTTTTCCTTCTTTATTGTGCATTTTCGACAGGTGCAACTTATTCTCCGTAGCAAATTATACTACGAAAAATACGGTACTCATTTAGCTGTATAAATCTGCTGTACAGTATGTGTGTTTGGCTCCCTTTTTTTTCAGAAACATAATACCAAAAGTCAAAATGTCCGAAGGAATTCTTAAAAAGTTATGACAGACCACTTTGAAAAAACGGAATGGAATTTTACAGTTTTTTACTGAATGACACATCCAAAATGTACATTAAAATAAAGAAAGTGGGATTTACAATATTAACTATGAACGATAAAACGCTGAATAATAACATGGTATTATGAGTTCCTTCAGGAAAATTAAATATTTTAAAAATTTTTCCTGAAGGAATCAATAAAGTACTATCTATCTATCTATCTATCTATCTATCTATCTATCTATCTATCTATCTATCTATCTATATGAACGTTGCTCCTCTTTTACTTCTCAGACCAGCTCCTTGATAGTTGTGTACCATTTACAATAAAGCAAAACACAAGAAAAATGTACCGAACAGCAAAATATGAATGTAAAGTGTAACAAACACATACAATATGATATACCGTATTTCCTTGAATTGCCGTCGGGGCGCTAATTAATTTAATACCTCTTCTCACTCTGGCGTTTACCAAAGGCATGCGGTAAATTTAGGCCTGCACTTATAAATTTGAGTGTGATGTAAGGATACCATCATGAAAAGCACATTTAATAAAAAATGGTCTTATCTTTACTTATAAATCAAATCCATGCGCAGCTCCTTCTGATCAAAAGCATCGATAACTTGCTTATAGAAGTCTTCCGTATCTTTCTTCCGTTTTAAATGTCTCTCTGTCTCGATGGAGATCTTCCTTTTTTACTTCCTGCTTCGATTGAAAGTCCAGTTTAGAAAACTGTTTTATTTTAGATATGTAATCATCCATGTTAAAAGTGCAAGCGAGAGGAAAAAATAAACGATCGCTGCTTGTTGTCACTTCTTCTGCAGCCGAGTTGTCGCGAGAAGGATCACTAGCGCCCTCTACCACCAGGAGGCGGGAGTCATTTAATGACTCATATTTGACACACGCAGCTACGGTATATTACATAGCGGCTTACTGTTCTTTTTAGCATATTCAATGGCTTGGACCTTAAATCCTACTGAATAGCTCTTAATCTTCTTCCCTTTATGCGATTTCAAATGATTGAAATCAGCCTCCTCCATTTTGAAAATGATGACAGGTGAAGTGAAGTGAAGTGAATTATATTTATATAGCGCTTTTTCTCTAGTGACTCAAAGAGCTTTACATAGTGAAACCCAATATCTAAGTTACATTCTAACCAGTGTGGGTGGCACTGGGAGCAGGTGGGTAAAGTGTCTTGCCCAAGGACACAACGGCAGTGACTAGGATGGCGGAAGCGGGAATCGAACCTGCAACCCTCAAGTTGCTGGCACGGCCGCTCTACCAACCGAGCTAAACCACCCTCGTGACGTGACGAGTTTGACCCGGCGGAAATTTTAGGCATATGCTAATTATTTGGCGAAACGGGTTTGACCCGGCGGAAATTCTAGACATGCGCTAATAAAAATAATATTTTGCGAAATGAGTTTGACCCGGCGTTAATCCTGAGCCGGCGTTAATGCTAAGCATGCGCTAATTATTTCGCGAAACGAAAGGCAGGCGCATACATATACCCGGTGGCAATTCAAGGAAATACGGTATTATCACTTTTATGCAGAACTTTTGTTGTAAAAATTTGCTTCCGCATCTGTTCCTGACATGCGTTTCAAGCTGGCGGCTCTGAAAACAAACCCCGCCCACTCTGCTTTGTTCCTCGTCTGAGCTGCTGTGACGTATATTACCGTAATAAGTCTTATAACACTCAAAAACCATTTAATTACTTTCTACAGTTCAAGACTTACTGTAATTAAAATACAGCACTGCACATCATAATGGCGGCTACAGTTTTGATGTTAAAGGTCTAAAAAAATGATGTAGAATGTCCGGCAGGCCGGATTTAAAATCTTCATGGGCCGCATGTGGCCCAGGTCTGCTCTCCAGGCACTCAACAGAACCTCGGCCACAAACTTTTTAACTCTAGTCATCTGTGTTTGAGTGGTTCTTTGTTCGGCCACTTCCTGCAACAATAACATCGCTTGAGAATTTAATCTGTGCTTGTTGCAGCAGACAATTTCAGTTCCATGTGGTGCTCTGACACAAATAGCCAGAGAAACAATGCCGCAAACAACACCTGGACCTTGGATTACACCCAGCGCCGAATCAATTTCCTCAGGGCACAATGGCAATGGATGCGGTTTCATGTGTTATCGCAGGGTGAAAGTGACAACATGAGGAACACTGATTTACAGCTCCTTTTATTGTCCTGACAGTATGAGCTGATGAAACCAAAGAGGTGTCATCTACCGTTCTCAAACGACCAATTGGGCAGTGAGATAGAATAGAGGCACAAAAGCCTTTAGGAGAATAGGACGTGTGTGCAGAAAGACAAGACTGTCGCCAAAGATAGAATTTTTAAAACCAGGTCACAGCTGTGTAAAAGAAAAGTTAAATAGTAATAATTAAATAATACATTTATATAATAGAAATGCAAATAACATCCTATCTTTCCATAACTTTTTGCACTGTTGGAGTAAATATATTCCTGGCCCTATATTTTTCCATTGTTTAAGTACCATAAAGTCCGGACTATAAGCAGCTACTTTTTTCCTAAACTTTGAACCCTGCGGCTTGTAAGACGGAGCAGATAATTTGCGGCTTTTTCTTCGCACACTGAGAGGATGTTTTATTGTTTGTGCTGTGATGCAATCTTTCGGATGAGTTCGCAATGTCATTCCATTTACCAGCAATTAATTTTTTTTCTACATTTAGAGTGCCGTTCAGTCTTCTGGCCTTCCGTAGCGTTTCTACGAATCCATCACTCCAAGCAACGTATGCCCGTTTTACAATACAACTAAACAATTCTTACTTACTAAACTGTCCCATGTGTTATATCCGTGGGAGTGTTTTTATGTATAATTATACATGCTATGGTAATGTAATGACGCTAGCCTCATTAGCTAATATTTTTGTATTGTTTCAATTTTGTAAATTCACCAAAAAAGCCTGTTTAGCTGATTGGAGAGCTAGCTTCCGCAGCTAGTGGGTCCACGGCAATGACTTCTGTTTTGTTTCATCAGCCGTTTTACTGCCGTGTTACAGACACCGTTTGGAAACAATTAAGGTATGTAAATAAACATTTGCGGAATCTTACTGAGTAAAAACCTAATTTTGCAACGTATTCATCAGCGGCTTATATTACGGTGCAGCTAATATATGGAAAAACATTTTTTTCTTCTAAAATTTGGTGGGTTGTATATCGGTGCGCTCTACAGTCCAGAAAATACAAAATATAAAAAATTCATAACATAATACACCGAATGTAAATAGGTTACTTTTTCAGTTACATTAAACATTGTCACTTTGATATTATATTTGGTATCTGCATAAGTTCCAAATATGTCAAATCAAACTGTGGAGGCATAGGAGATATATTCCTAAAACAATCTTGGCTTCCTTCAAATTTCCTCTAAACGAGCCGTTTGGAATTGTGCTCTGTCCTGTGACGCAAGAGGATTATCCATACATGGTATAAATTTAACCAAAGTGCTTTGCGCGCCTCCGCCATTGTAGTCCGACACCACAGTCAATAAGCTCTTTCTTTTTCTCTATCGTCTTGTTGTGGGGCAGACTGGCTCGTACATGCACATGCATCCTCTATTAATGCAATTTCTAATCCAAAGTATCTTATAGTTTGAAATTAAATCCGTCAGTAGACTTGCAATAAAAAAATTCAGCTTTTACTTCTTGTTACATTATGTCTTTTGCTCTATTTTTTGGGAAGAATTTATATTAATTTCTACAATGCCTTTGTCGCGAGCTGCTTACAACACTCACATTTATTGCAAATGATCTCAACCAGAGGAGAAGGCTTTTACAAATGTGGTCTGTGCGCTCTCTGAACAAGTCATATACACGTATTTCTTTAGGTGCATGTCATGCTACGCGAGAAAATTCATTCAAAATATGAAAATACTCACTGATAGTGGACCCACGAAGGTCCCAGCGTCTTCTTAAACTGGGTCAGGCCCACAATGTCAATGTAGATGAGTTCAACCACCTTATCACCTTGAGTGGGACAACTGGACTTGTTTCCCATGACCCGCCGCATGATCCTGGAAGAGAATGTTTGTAGTGAACCTATTGGTGTAACATAAAAGTGTGTCGTACAGTCAAACAGGACATTTTCATGTTTTAACATAACATGGAAATGAGGATTACATGTGAGTCTACATTGAAATATGTATACATTGAAAGGCTAAGCCTTTAGCAAAATAAACACATTTTCATTAACAATAAGGCCAATAATACAAGAGGTTTCCCAATTCAATTTTGATCAATAAGGGGGTGAATTTTTGGGCAAAAATATCTGTCCGATATAAAAAAAAACAACCAAAAAACACGAATCACATTTAAATTGGGTTGAATCGGGTGCGGCCGCAGTATTCATGGATTTAACAAAAGCATGTGACACAATTAATCATGATATTTTAATTCAAAAACTAGAACGATATGGCATCAAAGGTTTGGTCTTGAGCTGGATAAGAATCTATTTAACCAACAGGAAGCAATATGTGAAGATGATTTTTTTTGGGAGTATACGTCGCACCGCCCAAAAATAACAATCGGTAAATATATTAAAAGTTCTTTAACCGCCACCGGTGCGGCAACAAATATGCGATACAGACCAAAAGTGCCCCATTTACACACACATCACAGGAGAGAAAAGGAAGTCGGTAAAATAAGAGCAAATTGCCATAGCTAATTTACTATGGCATAAAAATGTAATTATTGCACATCAGTTTTTTTTTTAACAACGAGGATATATTTGAATAAAACTACAGACTGAATCCCGACACAGCGATGTGCTGAGCGTTGTTTCTTGTCAACACGATTGGATATATCTTGTGGTGTACCCCAGGGATCAATACCAGGACCAAGATTGTTCAATCATTATACAAACGATATTTGCAAAGTTACAAAAGACTTGAAGTTAGTTTTATTTGCAGACGACACAACTGCTTTCTGTTCAGGAGAGAACACACAGAAGATAATACAAATAATAACGGAAGAAATTAACAAATTAAGAAAATGGTTTGATAAAAACAGGCTATCCTTGAATCTCAGTAAATCTAAAATAATGCTATTTGGTAACAGTAGAAAAGAGCATCAGACACGAATACAAATAGAATAGATATCGAAAGGGTAAAAGAAACCAGATTTTTGGGAGTATTAATAGATGATAAAATGAACTGGAAATCTCGTATACAAAACATAAAACATAAGGTGGCAAAAAATATTTCAATAATGAATAAAGCAAAATACGTCCTGGGCCAAAAATCACTTTATATTCTCTACTGCTCGCTAGTGTTACCATACCTGAGTTGTTGTGCAGATATATGGGGAAACAACTACAAATGTGCACTACATTCGTTAACTGTGTTACAAAAAAGATCGATTAGAATAATACACAATGTTGGATATAGAGAAAATACAAACCCTTTATTTATTGAGTGAAAAATATTAAAGCTCGATGACTTGATAAAATTGCAAACAGCTAAATTGATGTACAAAGTAAATTTTAACCTGCTACCAAAGAATGTACAACAATTCTTCTCAACTAAAGAGGAGAAATATCACCTTAGAGGAAAATCTAACTTAAAACATTTGTATGCCTGTACAACACTTTAAACTTTTAGCATATCAGTATGTGGAATTAAATTATGGAATGGATTAAGTAAAGAAGTTAAACATTGTACTGATATGATCCAGTTTAAGAGGATGTTCAAATTACTTACACATTCAAAGTTTCTAAGGCAGGGGTCACCAACCTTTTTGAAACCAAGAGCTACTTCTTGGGTACTGATTAATGCGAAGGGCTACCAGTTAGATACACACTTAAATAAATTACCAGAATTGGCCAATTTGCTCAATTTACCTTTAATAAATAAATCTATATATATAAAAAAAATTATATTTCTGTCTGTCATTCCATTGTACATTTTTTTTCCTTCAATGGAAGGTTTTTTGTAGAAAATAAATGATGAAAAAAAAACACTTCATTGAACGGATTAAAAGAGGAGAAAACAGGAAAAAAATGAAAATACAATTTTGAAACATAGTTTATCTTTGATTACGACTCTTTAAAATTCAAAATTCAACCGAAAAAAGAAGAGAAAAACTAGCTTATTCGAATCTTTTAGAAAAAATTTAAAAAATAATTTATGGAACATCATTAGTATTTTTTCCTGATTAAGATTAATTTTATAATTGTGATGACATGTTTTAAATAGGTTAAAATCCAATCTGCACTTTGTTAGAATATATAAAAAATTGGACCAAGCTATATTTCTAACAAAGAAAAATCAATATTTCTTCTAGATTTCCCATATATTTTTTTTAAGAAATTAAAAAGACTTTGAAATTAGATTTAAATTTGATTCTAAAGATTTTCTCGATTTGCCGGAATAATTTTTTTGAATTTTAATCATAATAAGTTTGAAGAAAAATTTCACAAATATTCTTTGTCGTAAAAACAGAAGCTAAAATGAAGAATTAAATTACAATTTATTTATTATTCTTTACAATAAAAAAAAATGATTTACTTGAACATTGATTTAAATTATCAGGAAAGAAGAGGAAGGAATTTAAAA
>NC_084637.1:26621693-26629193 GCF_033978795.1 Nerophis ophidion
CGGAGAGGGGTGTTTATGGAAACAACGATCAAAAATAGCATCTTAATATAATCTTCATGATGGCCTAAAGCAGGGGTGTCCAACTGGTTTTCATTGAGGGCCACATTGCGGTTACGGCTGCTCTCCGTAAACGGCTTGTTACATTGTACAGTGAATATATATGATAGATAGATAGATAGATAGATGGATAGATGGATAGATAGATATATATATAGTACTTTATTGATTCCTACATTATATTATTGGATAATCTAATAATATTATTACACAATTCCGTATGCATTTGATTATTATGTTCTGTACAAACTGATGGATAATGTACTTGCTACTGAAATCGGGGAAAAAACATTTTACTCTCACAAAAAATGTTAGAAAAATGTGTTTATGGGGTGTCCAAACTTTTTCCACCTACTGTGGGGAGTGTGGGGGCCATTTCGATACATTTTTTTATTTTAAAAAAAGAAATGCTAAAAACAGATATGAATAGGGATGTCTAATAATGGCTTTTGTTGCCGATATCCGATATTGTCCAACTTTTAATTATCGATTCCTATATAAACCGATACTGATATATACAGTCGTGAAATTAACACATTATTATGCCTGATTTTGTTGTTATGCCCCACTGGATACATTAAACTATGTAACAAGGTTTTTCAAATTAAATATACTCAAGTTATGGAAAAAAATGCCAACATGGCACTGCCATATTTATTATTGAAGTCAAAGAGTGCATTTTTTTTTAACATGCCTCAAAACACCAGCTTGAAAGAGTTAGTGCTGCAAGGGTTTCTGGGTATATGTTCTATTGTGTTTATGTTGTGTTACGGTGCAGATGTTCTCCCGAAATGTGTTTGTCATTCTTGTTTGGTGTGGGTTCAGTTTGCCGCATATTTGTAAGAGTGTTAAAGTTGTTTATACAACCACCCTCAGTGTGACCTGTATGGCTCTTGACCAAGTATGAATTGCATTCACTTGTGTGTGTGAAAAGCCGTAGTTGTTATGTTCATTTAAGGTTTACCGGCGCTCTGTACTTCTTCCTACATCCGTGTACCACTCCGTACAGCGGCGTTTTAAAAATTCATAAATCGTACTTTTTGAAACCGATCCGGAAAATTTCCGATATATACATTTTAAAACATTTATCGGCCGATAATATCGGCACTCCGATATTATCGGACAGCTCTAGAAATGACATATTTAAAGACAAACCTTAGTGTCAGTTTTGTGTGACAAAGTGTGCTATTTTAGTTATTACAAGGTTAATGAAATGTAAGCAAAGAGACGTAATGTAATAAGAAAAAGATTAAACGTTGATACTAATAACTAATAATAATATATGTTGTCACGTAAAACACAAATATGACCCTAACTGTTTTTATCTTTTTTTTTCACAAAATAACAATATTTTAAAATGGCCGCCACATACTTTGACTTTTCAGTATGCGATCTTGGTGGAAAAAGTTTCAACACGTTTGGATTTATTAATATAATTTTCTTTTCATTTCATCACAAATTTTTGCTCTTTTATTTTTTATACATTTTTACGGTTGCTGTTTATCTAAAATTAAACTGCAGGCTGCATTTTGGAACCCCCTGTGTTGGAATAATGTTTTTTTGCATTGTTCTATTGTTCTCACGTTTAGAGGCAATGCAATGTTTCTGTCAAAACTAACAAATATTTTTCGTGAGAAAGATAAAGTTTACTTATTCTCAGGCTTACGAGGTCCACAGAAAAAGGATGTGGCTTCCGGGCCTTGAGTTTGACACCCGTAGCCTAAAGTCTCTTCAGTGCGGGATCTGAACGCAAGTAAAAACTAAACTTAAAAGGAGTACCACCGAACCCGATTTTAGTAGCGTGCACTCAAATAGCTGCATTCTGCATTATAAACCACAGCATATTCCTTTGCACGACTGAATCCCACCCCCCTTCGGCTGATTGGGCCAATGCACTACCTTCTTCCTCCTCCGCTTGGTCAGGTTCTGCTTGGCAGCCAACGATCGAATGGCACGGACCCACGGCTCAGCCATGCGTTTGATCCTCAACATCATCCAGCGGAACTCTTCCCGCTTAGACATGACATGGTACAGCTCTTCGAAACTGGTCCGGATTTCCGCCTGCACAGGTTATACAAACCACACCAGGTGTCAACGACATTCACTCCTGATTCAACTTGACATTTGTTGCAAAAGTTAAATGGTAAAATAAATGGTAAATGGTTGTACTTGTATAGCGCTTTTCTACCCCTTTTTAAGGAGCCCAAAGCGCTTTGACAGTATTTCCACATTCACACACACATTCACACACTGATGGCGGGAGCTGCCATGCAAGGCGCTAACCAGGGCCCATCAGGAGCAAGGGTGAAGTGTCTTGCCCAAAGACACAACGGACGTGACTAGGATGATAGAAGGTGGGGATTGAACCAGTAACCCTCAACTTCGCCACGCCAAGTTAGACACTAACTTCCAAAATACAAAGACGTGTGCAATTAAAAAATCTGCCAAAATACTTTGAACAAAATGTCTTAACTGATCATCAGCGTTGGTTCAAACGAAACTGAACACAGCTGCAAGGCTTGAAAGGCCATGCGATTTTGCAATGCATTGTGGGGGCTGGGTAGACATACTTGTTGGATAAAGGCTTTGTTTACTATGTGAAAGCGAGCAACAAACTGGATTATAATCATACTTGCCAACCCTGAGACCTCTGAATTCGGGAGAGGGGATTTATTGTAACGTCCTGGAACAGTTAGTGCCGCAAAGGGTTCTGGGTATTTGTTCTGTTGTGTTTATATTGTGTTACGGTGCGGATGGTCTACCTAAATGTGTTTGTCATTCCTGTTTGGTGTGGCGCATATTTTTAACGATGTTATGATCCGATGCCCGGATCATTCCATATTGTTGCTTAGTTCCTTTTTATATCACATGTTGTAGTTTGACTTCCTTATTTCCTGTGTTTGTTCTGTCACCATGGTTGCTCATTAGTTTTCACCTGCCCTTGCTGTTTACGCACACGTGTTACTATTGATTACTGCCTTATTTAAGCCTGCCCCTTTTGTTATTTCGTGCTCAATTCCGAATTTGCTCTCATGCAACAAGTGACGACTGCTTTCCATGCTCTACTCGCTAGCTTTTGCGCTACGCTTTATTTTACTCCTAGTTCTCATGCTAGTTGTTTTATTTTCCCTTTTCGTGCCTTTGTGCCAAGTGTTAGTGTTTCTTTTAGTTTCCCTAGCTTCCATGCTAGCACCTTTTGTTTGCCTTTTCTGCCCAGCACTTTTGTTCTTAGCCTTTTATTAGTTAAATAAATCCTTTGTTTCTTATCTTACGCTGTGTTCTTGCCCGACGCATCCACGGAAGAACAAATCCGGCATCGCTATGCCCTCCAAGTCTCACAGATGTTAAAGTTTTTTATACAGCTACCCTGTATGGCTGTTGACAAAGTATGCGTTGCATTCACTTACGTGTGTGTAAAAGCTGCATATATTTTATGACTAGGCCGGCACGCTGTTTGTTTGGAAGAAAAGCGGACGTGACGACAGGTTGTTGCCCGGGTGGAAATCGGGAGAAATTCGGGAGAATGGTTGCCCCGGGATATTTTCGGGAGGGGCACTGAATTTCGGGAGTCTCCTGGGAAAATCAGGAGGGTTGGCAAGTATGATCATAATGGATCGTACAAAATAAACAGAGACAAACTGGACCCTATTCCAAAGGCGAACTACCTGGACAAGATAATAAAACATGGTGGAATTGATCCATAAGGGCTATGAACACGCCTGATGGACGGGAGATTTGAATCAAGTAAAAGTGCCACCAAACGTGTTCATATTTCGTCAATAGAGTCAGTTTTAATAATATTAATACCACATTTCAGAAAGCAAAGTCTATTAGAAGTGCACCATTTTTTATTTTATTTTACCTATCTTTCACAATCATTATGAGAGACATGACGAAAAATGGATTTTTTGTGATGCACTATAAATATTAAATAAAGGTAAATGAAATATGCAATGGGAGATCCTTTTTTTTGCCCATAAAATCCAATATTAACCACCCAATAAGCGGCAACAATACATTTTGAGATCCAAGTATTAGTGATATTGTTATTATAAGTGCTTACGCAGGCAAACTATTTATAGCGGCGCCATGATCACTACCGTGTCTGCCTATAGTTACATCATTGAGAGGTCTGCTGGTTTCTCGTTTCCTTGCTCCCTGGAAGTTTATTGCAGATCATAAATCATGCATCTCACCTGGTATTCAGACAAGTTGGGACGCAGTGACAGCCATTTGGGACCCCGAATCTGGCGAGTACGACATGAAAAGATGTGTGTTCCCTCCTTCCTCCCACCCAGTTTGTGAAGATTATGAGAGTTTCTTCATCCAAATGTGAATATATGAACATTCTAGCAGCCGGCATCCTAATGCCAGCAGACCTTGTACAGTAAGTGGTGTTTTATTATGTTTGTTGGCTCTCATGAAGTCTGCTGTGAGTAATATGTAGTGACAGAGAAAAAAAGAAACGTTGCAATGCGATTTGGAAATGAATGCGCCACGTATGCTTAAAATGATCAAAACATGTAAATATTAAATGTTATTATAAATGTGCCTGTTACAAAATTACATATGTACTTATTTCAAGTATATACAACCTAAAAGGTGGTGTATGGATGTGTTTTTGACGGCTTTGTAGGCTGCATTGCAAGCAAACTTTTCATTGCATTTATTTAATATCTAAAATAAATAAAAAAAAATAACATCCATCGTCATGTCTCTTATAATGATTGTGAACTATAGGAAAAAAAGTTTGGTTACCCCATAAGGCACATTGTCCTTTTGATCAAATTGTGTGTCATGTGCGGCTTTTATCTCTTATGTGTCCGAGATGCGTGAGGTGCCCACAGCCTCGTGTCATAAGCATAAACAAGCCCATTGTTAACTTTAAATACTTTAATCACTGCGCTACTTTTTCACACGCTTTGAACCCTGCAGCATATAAAACGGTGCGGCTAAATTATGGATTTTTTAATGCTGCCGTTTGGCTAGAACGTAAATATTTTGGTTTAAAAATAAAAAAGCAAACACACTGAGTAGGTGTGTTATTTTTTTGTGCTATGGCGCCATCTTTTGGACCAATTCGCTGCCTGCAGGGAGCTCTTCTGTTTAGACTGAGCTATGAACCTACTGGAAGTGCAGTTGCCGTTGGTCTTCTGGCCGTCTGTAGCATTTCTACTCGTATGGATTGTTCATTCATCACTCCAAGCAATTTTTGTAAGTTTTATAATATAACTAAAACAATTTTTACTAACTAAACCGCCCCACGTGTGAGTGTTTTTATGCATATTTGCATGTCCTATAGTTATGTAATCAAGCTAGCGTCTGTAGCATTAACACGTTTACGAGTGTCTTACAATGGCATCCTTTTTGTATTGTTTCAGTTTCGTAAATTCACCAAGACGTCAGCGTCTGTTTAGCTGATTGGAGAGCTATCTTCCGCAGCTAGTGGGTCCATGACGGTGACTTCTGTTTTGTTTGAACATCCGTTTTACTGCCGTGTGAAGGAACTGTTTGGAAACACTTAAGGTATGTAAATAAACATATACACAAAGTTTCTGTGTAAACAACTGATTGCACAACGTACATCTGCGGCTTATAGTTGGTGTTGCTAATATATGGAACAATATTTTTTTCTTCTAAAATCTAGTGGGTGTGGCTTATATCCTGGTGCACTCTATAGTCCGGAAAATACAGTAATCACCACACCTCCCAAAAAAAACGTGTTTTTCAGAGAGAATCAGAAAAGGGCTTGACAATAGGCCTGGAAAGCAAACTCAATGCAAAATTTTGACTACGGGTCCACCATTATATGTTATGTACTGAAACAAGGACATGTTTTAAATATAAATGAGAAAGCACAGTATGGGTCTTTTTTTTAAAAGCCATCTGTATCTTGCAGCTATCAGAAGAGTTCTTTTTCACTGATGGCAGATTTTAGTCCTAATCCAAAAGGATTAGGACTACGACTCCAGTTTAAAATAGTTTTGTCTCCAGTGTTTGTGTCTTTTTTGGATGCTCTTTATCATTGTGAAGAGCCTCAGACATCAGTTAGCAGTGTGTAGCACATTTCACTCTAAAGTCTCCTGGTCAGCTTCTGATTTTATGATTCCCTCAATGCACTCAAGGCTTTATAAGCACTTCGTAAAACATAATTCATTATCGACTACGCCCAACTGTAGGAAGGGTGTGTTTTCTCCAGGCTTCATTTTGTCGCTAAGAACAAATCACTGGAACGCAATTTAGTTTTGACTCTCCGCTTTGGCTCTTTCTTTCTTTGGCAAAGAGCAGTCTTTTTCCTCAAAGTCCACCTGATTATCTTACATTTCATAGATGCCAATAATGGTATTCAGAGCTATATAAGAAAAGACTTCACTAAAATGGATTGCCTTTCTGCTGTAGAATACACTGTGACTAAGGATGTAATGATTACCAGTATTAATGATAAATCGCGGTAAAACTCCAGACATTTGGTACTATTTTCACATTTAAATGATCGTAAAACCTTGATGGACCAGTAATACTGCTCATTTTCTGGAGAATTGTGTACAATTTTTGCACGTCAGAGTGGTAAATATAAACATATACAGTATATTGTGTAAGGTTGGCTACCAACGACGGTATTTTTTTTGGCACCGAGTGAATCCTACTATTCATGTAAAATCCAAAGGTGCTATCTGGGTACTCTTTGCACTTCGGCACTTGGCGATAACTCCAGCAGCACTGAGAGCGGACTCAGCCAAACTACCTTTAGGTAATATTGCAATTTTAAACGCCAACAAAGACACCGGACTCCAAAAAACCCTCTAATGTAAGTAAAGTAAGGCTCTATGTGGTCCTCTCCAAGGTTCTCATAGTCTTCATTGTCACCGACGTCCCACTGGGTGTGAGTTTTCCTTGCCCTTATGTGGGCCTACCGAGGATGTCGTTGTGGTTTGTGTTGTGGTTTGTGAAGCCCTTTGAGACACTAGTGATTTAGGGCTATATAAATGAACATTGATTGATTGATACTTGTCCCAAAAAAGTTTGAGCTAATGCTAATGTACATTGTTTTTGCTATTGACATGCTACTGATTAGCATTAGCAGATTTACATGGCGCTTTCAACACCTCCAAATTTGTAGACGCGTGTTACAATCAGACAGCTGGTGCGTGATAAGTATTAAGGTTACAGTATTATCACTTTTTAGAATGCAACAAAAAAATAAAAATAACTATACACTATTGACATCTACCGTAAATTGCAGCTTACCAAGTTATACTTGCAAATGAGACTAAGAAATGTTAAAATAAAACAATACGTAACAACTGAATGGCAGTTAGCATACTCAGCTCATTTTTAAATGTTGCAATTAAAAATGAGATCTTATTATCAACAACAATATTTATTACACACAAAAGTAGAAAAAATTGGTACCGTTATGTACCTGTATCGATTCCCAAGTGC
>NC_084637.1:26634193-26651693 GCF_033978795.1 Nerophis ophidion
CAAAGACCCTTGTTGATAAATAAGATAGCAGCAGTAAAGAAAGATTTGCATAAACTATTTATCAGTTATCAGAATCGGTCTTAGGAAGCAGAAAGTTATCTGTATCGGCTTGAAAAAAATGTATGATGCACCCTTTTAACAATTAGAAGTGGGAGATATGGCTACCTGAAGGGAGTAGTTCCTTTCAAAAAGCTGTTCAATTTATTTTTTAGAAGTTACCCATTTTCATCAAGGAAATAATCACTGGAAGCATAGATCAGATAAGATTTGGATCTGAATAATTTAAATATACTCTCATTTATTATATATTTTTGGGAGAAATTACAAAATATTGGTTATAATTTCTTCTGGGTTGTGTTTTCTTTGTAAAAAATCCATAAAATAGTAACTATCCCAATGCTTTGATAGTGAAATCATTATTTTTCTATGTTATACACAAAACGATTGTAAAAATACAGGGAAAAATGTAGCCAACGAATAACGATAATAACTAAATGAAAATTAAAAAAAAAAGCTTATTGTAAAAAACTAGACAAATATGATTGTCTAACAGCAAAATATTACAGTTAAAAAATAAAACCAAAAAGCATAGGAAATGAAAAAAACATGAGGAAGGCTATATTTAAAGATTATAATATGATGTACTACTAAATGTGAAAGTTTTGAGTTCAAAGTTAAAAGCAGTGCAGAACAGGTGTCAGCAGTGTCACGGATGTGTTGAGGAAGAGAGTTCCAAAATACATCAAGAACACTGTGTATAAAAAAAAGTACAATTAAAACTAAAATAAAAATTACCACAATATATAATTGTGAATGCCAAATTGTACAACCATAGCTAAATTAGGCTATTTAACAAATCCATGACAAAACAATAGTGCATCCAAACAATGCTATGGTCCCTTTGACTCTGGCTCCTTATGTAAGGTTTTTTTGAGTCAGTGTGACTCCAGTCCGCTCAGGTGGTGTGCGTATGAAGGCAGCGTGGGAGATTTGTCTTTAAAAATGTCTCGCACCTGTGAATCGGTCCTCATCATTCATTTGAAAGAGCCATTAAAGAGACTCGACTTATTTACGAACGTCACTAACTCTACTTAAAAGGGAACTGAACTTTTTCCCCCCCTATTGATCACAATCATAATGAGAGACAAGAAAATATTTTTTTATTAGGATTTTAAAGATGATTAAAAAACTTTTGCTAAATTCAGCTAAAAGGAGTCACTGTTGTAGCCTTCAAAGCCCTCCAAAACAACTTCAAAACCATCTAATGTTTTATATACACACTGCAAGTATATATAATGTAGTAACAGACACCTTCGCAACACTATGTAATATGTACACACTGCAAGTATATATATATAAAATGTAGTAACAGAAATGTTCATAACAATATATAATATGTTTTATGTATACACTGCAAGTATATATATATATATATATATATATATATATATATATATATATAAAATGTAGTAACAGAAATGTTCATAACAATATATAATATGTTTTATGTATACACTGCAAGTATATATATATATATATATATATATATATATATATATATATATATATATATATATATATATATATATATATATAAAATGTAGCAACAGAAATGTTCATAACAATATATAATATGTTTTATATATACACTGCAAGTATATATATATATATATATAGTAACAGAAATGTTCATAACAATATGTAATATGTTTTATATACACACTGCAAGTATGTATGTATATATATATATATATATACACACACACATATACATATATATATATATATATATATATATATATATATATATATATATATAATGTAGTAACAGACACCTTCATAACAATATATAATATGTCTTATATACACAATGCAAGTATATATAAAATGTAGTAACAGACACCTTCATAACAAATGTAATATGTTCAATATTTACCGTATTTTTGTAATTTTAAGCATTACCAGGACTTCTTTCCTCAGCGCATTTATTTCCGTTTTCATAGCAGCGCACTTTCGACCTCTGGCAACAAATGTATGTTCCTACTTCCGGAAACAGAAGAGAGTGTGTTCTAATCACGGCAGACTCGATAACCATCAGCGAAGACGACTATTTTTGGGTGAATGAGGATTCACAACCTCATCTTTTTGAAGCTGAAAATAACGAGGATGAACTGCTGGTTATGGAAGCGAACAAAAAGAGACGGAAGTCCGGAGAATGGCAGAAATGGCGCGTTTACCCAAAGTCAACGTGAAAAAACTTCCCTGGCCAGCTGGAACAAAACAGACAACTGTACATCGAGGCAGTCATTATAATATTGATCATGATACACCCACCACAACTATATTCTGTCGAGTGAGCTGTTTACAAACAAAATATGAAATAATACTTTACAGATGCTGCACAGCTCTGTCTTGTATTGCATTCTGTTGTGCATTACAAACTCAAAAGCCATTCAGCTTATCTCTTGCCATAGCTAGCTTACGGCTAAGGTCGTAGCATACCGTCGCTAAACGGTGTGTTACTCCACTAGATAAACAGTTCCTCAGTGTTCGCTCTTTCAATAACAATGCCGCTACAGCTTGGTTATAATACAGTTTACAAAACGTGAATCTAGTATTGTTATCATTTTTTGGATGTTTTTTTAGAGTGCTACGGATGCAGAAGGGATTGCTCTCAATAGCTGCATTACCAGCCAACAAGAACGAGCCGATTTTTACAAATTAAAATGCAAAAAAAGAAAAAAAAATTCTGTCTTCTTGTCTCTTGTTTGGATTGTGAACGATGGGCCAAATCCCAAAAAAGTGCAGTTCCCCTTTAAGTTTGCATGGACATTAACTCAGTTCAAACTAAATTGCTTCTGTAACATTTGAAATGTAACTGTTGGGTGCACTCACCTCGCTGAGGTAAATGAAGAAGGAGCAAGTGGATCCATCCACACCATAACTTGAATAGCAGGAGTCGGAGCGCCACATCTCCTTCATCCACTGAAGTAGAGAATCGAAAGGTCACTAGAAAATATTCAGCAGCGCTTGCATCTTGAAAAAAATACGACCACATGAATACAATCCAAAAAAAAAAAAAAAAAAAAGATGCAGTGTGTGAATGTAAGTAAAGGACGACAGAGACAGGATGTGGAAAATTGGTTATCCTGTGTCTAAAGCGACTCTGCAGATATTTCTGCGTTCCTAATTCATCAAAAAGCACTTTCACAGTGACCGGAATAAGCTAGCACGGAGCACGTGTTTTGTCCATGTACAAATGGTGCACTTTATTCACCTTGATCTTGCCCTCGCAGTGAGGAAAGCCATCCAAAGGCGGCAGCTCACACTTTTCCTGGGCTCCATTTAGAAGATCTAATCAGACAGAGAGAAATAGTAAGAGAGACAAAATCAATAAGGTCAAAAGGATTGCTTCCAAATTCTTTCGCTGTCTAATTATCCTCAAATTTCATGGTTGCGTGCACTCGGAACGCACAAAAAAATTAATCAATAAATACGGTCACTCATACGCTCTCAATATCTCTGCACGCCAATATGGCGGATGGATTAACATTAATGGCTTAAAAGCCGACATGGCTTCAATATAATCTCCTTTTTTACAAGCCTCAGCAGTATTGACGTCATGACTCCTGACCTTTGCAACCCAAGTAAGAAAAATGCAATGTCTTTGTTTGGAAGATAAAAGCCTCAGGTTTATTGTCAATTCCGGGAGAAGGTTCTTCTAGATACTTGACTTTTGATGCGGGAATGCAATACATAAATTGCCACAATGTAAATTGGCAACACGTGATTTCGCAATGTATTGTGGGGGCTGGGTAGCCATTGTTGCTGGACAAAGTTTTTGTTTACATGGCTGCACTCAACTGGCGACAAACTGGATTAAAATGGATCGTACGAAGGAAAAAAAATCTCGGGACTGTACTGAAACAAACTGTTCCGAAGACTTACCACTAGGGCTGGGCGATAAGGCCTTTTTTTAATATCTCAATATTTTTAGGCCATATCGTGATACACAATATATATCTCCATATTCCTTGAATGAACACTTGATACATATAATCACAGCAGAATGATGATTCTATGTGTCTACATTAAAACATTCTTGTTCATACTGCATTAAAGGCCAACTGAAATGTTATTTTCTTATTTAAACGGGGATACCAGGTCCATTCTATGTGTCATACTTGACCATTTCGCGATATTGCCATATTTTTTGCTGTAAGGATTTAGTAGAGAACATCGACGATAAAGTTTGCAACTTTTGGTCGCTAATAAAAAAGCCTTGCCTGTACCGGAAGTAGCAGACGATATGCCCGTGACGTCACGAGTTGTAGGGCTCCTCACATCCTCACATTGTTTATAATCATAGCCACCAGCAGCTAGGGTGATTCGGACCGAGAAAGCGACAATTTCCCCATTAATTTGAGCGAGGATGAAAGATTCGTGGATGAGGATAATAAGAGTGAAAGACTACGAAAAAGAAAAAAAGAAAAGAAAAGGCAAGGGCAGTGAGAGCTATTCAGATGTTATTAGACACATTTACTAGAATAATTCAGGAAAATCCCTTATCGGCTTATTGTGTTACTAGTGTTTTCGAGAGATTATATAGTACCTGAAAGTCGGAGGGGTGTGGCCACGGTTGTGTTGACTGCCAGTGTCTCTGAGGGAAACAAGCTCTGCTGATGTCTCCGGTAAGAGCCAACTTATTACCACAATTTTATCACCAAAACCTGCCGGTTGACATGTGGTTGGGATCCATGTTTGCTTGACCGCTCTGTTCCCTAGTAAAACTTCACCTTCGGGAATTTTAAACAAGGAAACACCGGCTGTGTTTGTGATGCTAAATTTTAAACAAGGAAACACCGGCTGTTTGTGATGCTAAAGGTAGCTGCAGTGCACCGCTTCCCACATCCATCTTTCTACTTTGAGTTCTCCATTATTAATTGAACAAATTGCAAAAGATTCAGCAACACAGATGTCCAGAATACTGTGTAATTATGCGATTAAAGCGGACGACTTATAGCTTGGATCGGGCTGGAAAAAAATGTCCGCTACAACCCAAGACGTCACGTGCACGCGTCATCATTCGCGACGTTTTCAACAGGATGCCTCGCGGGAAATTTAAAATTGCAATTTAGTAAACTAAACCTGCCGTATTGGCATGTGTTGCAATGTTAATATTTCACCATATGAGTCGTTTTTTATTTTTATTTTTTATTGTTTTTTTTTTATTTTTTTCCCTTGGCCTCAGTCTGCACCCCCACTCCAGGGCCCAGGCTAAGACCGATTTTTATTTTATTTTATTTTAATCTTTTTATTCTTTTCTCCCCCCCCTCCCCCCCGTTTACCTGTATGTCATCTTTTTTGTAAGGGGCGCTGGAAGCCGGCAGACCCGTCAGCGATCCTGTTCTGTCTCCCTGTAATGTTTGTCTGATCTTGAATAGGATTGTGCTGAAAATTGTAATTTTCCTGAAGGAACTCTCCTGACGGAATAAATAAAGTACTATCTATCCATCATTGATATATAAACTATCAGACTGCGTGGTCGGTAGTAGTGGGTTTCAGTAGGCCTTTAATATGTGCTAATTTTAAGCATTCATGCAGAGAGGGAAATCACAACTAAGTCAATTGACCAAAACTGTATTTATTTTACAGATATTAAGCAGTGGCACAAACATTCATGTCATTTCCAAAACAGAAAGTGCAAGATTGTCAGAGACATTTTAAAACAAGCTCTTAGTGCACTTTTGTGCATGATGTCACTAGGATGACATATCAAAACAACACTAAATTTAAGTGCACTTTTTGTACAGAAAGCCACTACAATAGTTTAAAACAAATAAAGTGCACTTTTGTGCATGATGTCGCACAAGATATTTCAATAACTGTCAAATAAAAATGAGCTGCATAATAGGAAATCAAATAGTGTTCGTCCTTCGCTATGTGGTAGGTTACTGCGGACATTGTCTCCTTTTGTTGTTGACTATTTTTTCCATACGGTGTTGATCTGGAAATGTTTGCATCTGCATTTTGTAGGTGTGGGCATGTGGCAGCGAATGGAAATGTTGACAGGCGGAGTAAACACTCTTCATTCTCTAGCACAGGGGTGTCAAACTCAAATACAGAATGGGCCAAAATTTTAAACTGAACAAAGCCGCGGGCCAAGGTTTAACAAATTAACCTTTTAATAGGGACCCAAACAAGTTTTGCATTGAATATTGAACAAGCGAGACTTGTATAACTTTATAGTGACATGCAAAATCAAGTTTCAAATAATACTAATAATTTAAAAAAAGCAATGGCATATCAAATCAAATTTAAATAGAAATTGAATGTCTTTTTTCTATTTGCAGCCTTCTCAGGTAACAATAAAAATAAACTTTTCCCACAGGCTAATAATAAATTTTTATATTGTAGCGTCCAGGAAGAGGTAGTGCTGCAAGGGGTTCTGTGTATTCGGGTTAGCAAGTATGAGTATTAGTGGTGAATGCGGTGTTACAGTGACACCGCCGCTGTATAATACCGGTGGGCCAGCTCTAATGTTAATTTGATATTGCCTCAAGGGCCAAATGAAAATACACGGCGGGCCAAATTTGGCCCACAGGCCAGTTTGACACCCATCCTCTAGCAGGTGACATTTCAAATGATGCATATTAGCAATAATGCTACTTTTTGTAGCAACGCTTTTGCCGCATAAATGTTCGACATCTTCCCGCTTGAAGCCAAACCACCGTCAGACGATAGAGCTCGTGCTGTTTTTCTTGGGAATTAATTCTTCGTTCATTTGTTAACAGATTCGCACCTTCTTTCTCTCGCAAGCAGAAGGAGATGACGTCCACAGAACCTACCACATAGCGAAGGACATACACAATTTGATTTCCTATTATGCAGCTAATTTTTATGACAGTTATTGAAATATCTTGTGTGACATCATGCACAAAAGTGCACTTTATTTGTTTTAAACTATTGTAGTTGCGTTCCATACAAAAAGTGCATTTTAATTTAGTGTTTAGACATTTCATATTAGTGCACTCATAGCTTGTTTTAAAATGTCTCTGACAATCTTGCACTTTCTGTTTTGAAATGACATGAATGTTTGTGCCACTGCTTAATAACTGTTTAATAAATGCAGTTTTGGTAAATTGACTTAATCATGGTTTTCCTCTCTGCATGAACGTTTAAAATGAGCATATATTAATGCAGTATAAAGAAGAATGTTTTAATGTAGACACATATGATCATCATACTGCTGTGATTATATGCATCAAGTGTTCATTCAAGGCTAAGGCAAAATATGGAGATATATATAAAGTATCATCATATCATACGCATGATAATTAAATCATTCCCTCAACTACCCCACAAATGGATTAACTCGCTGGAATAAAAAGACAATATAACATACATCCATAACCCTCGATGCATATGCAAAAGTGCAATATATTTATCCGTACAGTAATCTATTTATCTATATCTGCACCTTATTGCTTTTTTTTATCCTGCACTACCAAGAGATAATGCAACAAAATGTTGTTCTTATTCGTACTGTAAAGTTCAAATTTGAATGACAATAAAAAGGAAGTCAAGGTATGAGTATCGTGACATGGCTTAAAAATATCAAGATACTAAAAAAAGGCCGTATCGCCCAGCCCAGCAGGAAACCCACAATAATGCCTGTCCTTGGCCATATTAAGACAAATGTATGTGTTTAGAGAAAACAATGCCTAAAAGCTTTGTTTTAGTTGTTTACTCTGTAAACCAAAATCAAAACTGATCTCTTCATCTAAGACCTCCAACACAATTTAGGAGCAAACAATAAAGTATGGGTTAGTGTTTGTCTCATACATACACAAATACAGTACATACTGTACATATATCCACATGCACAATCACTGTACAAACATACATGTACACATACTGTACATATGCACACATTCAGTCATGCATATAATCAAGTTTTAGGGACATTTTTACCACTATGTTACATGGCCTTTCCTTTTAACAAAAATCAGTTAACGTTTGGGGACTGAGTAAACCAAATTTTGAAGCTTTTCAGGTGGAATTATTCCCCATTCGTGCTTGATGTACAGGTTAAGTTGTTCGACACTTGTTCAAATACTACAACTCCGTTGTGATATTTTAGGCTTCATATTGCGCCACACATTTTCAATGGGAGACAGGTCTGGACTACAGGCAGGCCTGTCTAGTAGCCGCATTCTTTTACTACGAAGCCACGCTGTTGTAACATGTGGCTAGGCATTGTCTAGCTGAAATAAGCAGGGGCGTCCATGATAACGTTGTTTGGATGACGACATATGTTGCTCCAAAACCTGTATGTACCTTTCAGCATTAATGGTGCCTTCACAAATGTGTAAGTTACCCATGCCTTGGGCACTAATACACCCCCATACCATCAGAGATGCTATTTTTTGCGCCAGTAACAATCCGGACATTTTTTTTTCCCTCATTGTTGCGGAGGACACGACGTCCACAGTTTCTAAAAACAATTTAAATTGCGCCACACATTTTCAATGGGAGACAGGTCTGGATTACAGGCAGGCCAGTCTAGTACACGCACTCTTTTACTATGAAGCCATGCTGTTGTAACATGTGGCTAGGCATTGTCTAGCTGAAATAAATAGGGGCGTCCATGATAACGTTGTTTGGATGATGACATATGTTGCTCCAAAACCTGTATGTACCTTTCAGCATTAATGGTGCCTTCGCAGATGTGTAAGTTACCCATGCCTTGGGCACTAATACACCCCCATACCATCAGAGATGCTATTTTTTGCGCCAATAACAATCCGGACGTTTTTTTTCCCCTCATTGTTCCGGAGGACACGACGTCCACAGTTTCTAAAAACAATTTAAAATGTGGACTCGTCAGAACACTAAACACATTTCCACTTTGCATCAGTCCATCTTAGATGAGCTCAGGCTTAGCGAAGCCGGCGGCGTTTCTGGGTGTTGTTGATAAATGGCTTTGGGTTTGAATAGTAGAATTTCAACTTGCACTTACAAATCTATCGACGAACTGTAGTTACTGACAGGGGTTTTCTGAAGTGTTCCTGAGCCCATGTGGGGATATCTTTTACACACTGATGTCGCTTTTTGATACAGTACTATCAGTACTAGTAATATCATCGCTTACGTGCAGTGATTTCTCCAGATTCTCTGAACCTTTTGATGATATTACAGCCCTTAGATGGTGAAATCCCTAAATTCCCTGCAATAGTTTGTTAAAAAATGTTGTTCTTAAACTGTTCGACAATTAGCTCATGCATTTGTTAACAAAGTGGTGACCCTTGCCCCAGCCTTGTTTGTGAATGACTGAGCATTTCACGGAAGCTGCTTTTATACCCAATCCTGGCACACACCTGTTCCCAATTAGCCTGTTCACCTGTGGGACTTTTCCAAATAAGTGTTTGATTAGATTAGATTAGATAGTACTTTATTTATTCCGTCAGGAGAGTTCCTTCAGGAAAATTAACATTTTCAGCACAATCCCATTCAAGTTTAGACAAACATTACAGGGAGACAGAACAGGATCGCTGACGGGTCTGCCGGCTTCCAGCGCCCCTTACAAAAAAGATGAGATACAGGTAAACAAGGAGGGGGAATAGAAGATTAAAACAAAATAAAAATAAAAAATCGGTCTTAGCCTGGGCCCTGGAGAGGAGGTGCAGACTGAGGCCAAGGGATTGATGAACAATCTTCAACTTTCTCAGTGTTTTTTGCCACTTGTGCCAGCATTTATGAAACATGATACAGGCACCAAATTCCAAATGAGCTAATATTTGCAAAAAATAAAGATTTCCAGTTTGAACGTTAAGTATCTTGTCTTTGCAGTCTAGTCAATTGAATATAGGTTAAAAAGGATTTGCAAATCATTGCATTTTGTTTTTATTTACGATTTGCACAACGTGCCAACTGGTTTTGGGTTTTGCACATCAACAAAATAATTTGCCTAAATGACTGCACAGGACAAAAAAAAAGTGTTTGCCTCATTTCTGTGAGAATCCTGCGTGCGAATGAAGAATTAACGAGCGGGTGTGGTTAATTTATCCAGAACTAGCTGCAGTTACGCATTCTTCCCATACACACACACTTTACGTGAGGGATGAGGCAAAAACTAACCCAGACCCACAGTAATTCAAATGATCTCTTTATTGCATTTATTGTAATTGTCCATTATTGGATCATTTTTCTTGCCACATAAATGTCAAATACTAAACTATACTACTAAACCCCCAGTGAAAGGTAGCATAAATCCAAATTATATTTTGCCATATCAATATTTTTCCCAAACGAACAATCTATTGCCTGAGCCACAGAGACATGCAGTAATTTGGCCTTTATTGCAGTGTGTAAAGAAATAAAATAAAAGAATGCCAAGACAAGTCCTGCAGCTAAAAACATCACGGAGTAGATGGACAGCTTCCAAGACAAGTTTATACCCACTGCGACTGTCAACGAAGCTTGCTTTTTCCCCCCCCCACTACGCAAAATTAAATCATTTATACACTGACACAACACAGCGATGAAAGAGGCATGAAGAGTGTCAAAAATGCCATCTGCTCATTTTGATGGACATTGTCGTAAAAGCATGTAAATATTGTGGTGGAAAATGTAATGCGTCATACCGATGACCTCATTTAGTGGCATTTGGAGACGGTGTGGAGCCCTCAGTATTTATGCTTGTATGACTTTTGTGGCTGGATGGAGAATGTCAATATTCATCTGAAAATGTAATGGCATAACAGAAAAGTAGACGGCCTAGTAACTGCAGCCTGCGGATTCTTACTGGAAAATTAGAGTGTGTGTTGTAGAAGCACCTTGTTACGGAACCACAGTTCTTTCAGGCACTCTGAAGGAACAGCGTTGCAATACTGCTAACAATCTCCAGTTATTTTTATGTCAAAATGGATCTGTGGCAAGCTATTCTTTCTGACTTTGTTTCGGTTTTTCGCGTTGCAGTCCTAAAAAAACTCAGCCCACAGCTCAATTCCGGCAAATTCTGCGATGTATTAGGCCTATCTGCAACTCGGCTTCCAGATATTTGTAGTACAAACACAATAAACCATGCCAAGAGAGTTTCAGTTCAGTTTAAAGACACGTACAAATCAAACTGTTTTGAAACTGGTTTGGGTTATAAATATTGTACTGTGTGCTGAGAAGGTCTCGTCAGAAATTGTGATGCAGTCGTCTTTGTCAGGTCACTCTTGGAAAATACAGTCAATAACTCAATTTAGGAGTGCTATAACCTAAAGGGGAACTGCAGTGTCTTTTTTGTATTTTCTCTATCATTCATAAATCTCTATGTAAGAGAAGAACATGTTTTTTTTAATGCATTCTAACTTGTAAATAAAAGCTGGTAAAAGTCAGCGGACAATGGAGGTAATGGAATTCCGCCTATAAAGCACTTGCTAACCTTTTTGGGGGCCCACTCAAATATTAACACTGAATTATTAATCTTACTCTTGATTTTAATCTGAGTCAAAAAATATATAACCTACTTAGTTTACAACCATGTCAAATGATATGAAAGCATGTGCTATTCACAAATATTATGTATTTAACACATAAACCTTAGGCTTAGGTCAGGCTGATTAGAAAAATAAGTACTAACCAAATAATACAGCATAAGAAGGGACTCATAAAAAACTGACAAAAAAAAAAAATACAATAATGTTGTGCCAAAATAGATGAACAAAATGAATAATGAATATATTTTTTAACTTAACTGTCAATAAAATCAAAGTGAAAATGAAATTACAGCTTCACCACTTTAGTCATAATTTTTGCGCTAAAGAAACTTCTCTCTGACTTTAGCTCTCGACTTCTGTTTGTTTGATAGTCATTACTGCCACAAGTGGAGGAAAAGGGTATTACAACTGAGTACTGCTGGACCAGAGTTGAGAAACAGATATTTTTTGGCAGGCCAACAATGGGTTAAGAAACACTGCTCTAAAAGACCTCCAAAAGCCTACACTGTAAGTATATATGTAATGTTGTATTTATAATAACATGTAATATTTACATATTTTGACCATTTTAAGCAAATGGCAGCATATTCATTTGACAAACATCACATTGTTTGCTTTTCCCTTCAACAACAACAACTACTACTACTCATGACAGACTTCGTAAGTACCAACAAAGACTACTTTAAGACAAATGATGATCCAGAACCTTTTATTTTTTAGCCTAAATCTAAGGAGGATAAGCTGCAAAATTTCAGAAGTTGTCTGCCAAACAGATGCAGCTTCAGTGAAACAATCATCATCATCATCATCATCATTTATTTTTATTCCTTTCATGAAAATGCATATTTACAAGCCACGTACAATTGACACTATCATTGTTTTTTTTGTTTTTCTTTCTTATACATTTCCATGATCAGAAAGGAGCAGATGGAAGAATAATATTCTTATATTTATCTGCCCCCTTTTTAACACCAATTATTTTTGATGACTTTATAACCGTTCCCTCCACCAACACCCAAACTCCAACATACTTTTGCATTTTCCTTTAAACACTTTCACAATGACACGTCCAATCTAAATCAAAACTCAGTTTGATATAATTTCAGTTTTCTCTTTTTGTAACTCTTTTTAAAAACAAATATATTCTTACAGCTTTTTAAGTCTTTGTTTAGAGAATTCCATGCTTTCACACCAACAACAGACAACCACATTTGTTTCAAATTTGTTCGCACTCTTGGATGTTTAAAGTCATACGGCCTTCTGTGGTTTTCATCTTCAGATGTGAACACAAATAACTTTTGTATGTCCTTTGGAAGAACTTTATTTCTCGCTTTGAACATCATTAATAGTGTATTCAATTCTACAATGTCTTTTAGTTTTAGTAATCCTGACCTAATGAAGAGTGGATTTGTGTGGTCTCTATATCCTACTTTAAAAATGATTCGAATTGCTCTTTTCTGTGAAAGA
The DNA here is from genome assembly GCF_033978795.1 of Nerophis ophidion. Taxonomy (NCBI): domain Eukaryota; kingdom Metazoa; phylum Chordata; class Actinopteri; order Syngnathiformes; family Syngnathidae; genus Nerophis; species Nerophis ophidion. The sequence continues at coordinate 26,647,150 of NC_084637.1, forward strand.
AATAAAGGCATTATGTTGCTATGATATGTATTTCCCCATATTTCTGCACAATAATTGAAATAAGATAGAATAATTGAGCAATATAACATTCTCATTGTGTTGTATGGAAAACTATATTTAACCTTGTTCAAAATAAATAAACTAAGTGCTGAAGAAGATATACAAACTAAACATAATATAATAAACACTTACTGTACAATTTCTGCTCTCACTGGGATGGTGACTGACGGGATGTTCATGTCTTCTCGGTTTAGATGAATAATTAATCATAATCCTCATACAGGTTAAAAAAAAATGTGTTTTTTAAAAAAATATGTTTTTTTATTATTATTATTATTATTAAATCAACATAAAAAACAAGATACACTAACCCAAAAAACCTCCCTCCCCCATTTACACTCATAATCACAAAAGAGGTTGTTTCTTTCTGTTATTAATATTCTGGTTCCTACAATATAGAACAATACAGTTTGCAAGGGATATAGTCCTTGAAGCACACATAACTGTGTGTGCGGCTGGTCCACTAACATTTTCATTAATTATTATTTTCTATGTATATGTTTTTATATTGTTTTACTTTATTTTTTATTCAAGAAATGTTTATTTATTTATTTATCTTATTTTTTAAAAAAGGACCTTATCTTCACCAGACCAAGTTGTCAATGAAATAAGATTGTTTAAAGGGTTCTTAAATTCAGGTCCAGTCCAGATTGTGTCCAGGTCGGGCTCAGCAACACACAAAAAAGGTGCTTTAGATGAGTGTCTGTGTGCCTTTCTCGCCATCGCCAGGTACAAACTGAATGTCAAAGTTGACTAACTTCTTGGTTTATGGCCACAACTTTATGCCCTTTAATGCAACTTGAAACAATTTTACTGCTTTTGTCTTACTACATTGTGGTTGTTTTTTATAAGCATGTTATAATGATGTTGGATAGTTCAAAAGTCCTGCGATGAGGTGGCGACTTGTCCAGGGTGTACCCTGCCTTCCGCCCGATTGTAGCTGAGATAGGCGCCAGCGCCCCCCGCGACCCCAAAAGGGAATAAGCGGTAGAAAATGGATGGATGGATGGATAGTTCAAAAGTTTAACTGAGACTAAATTACTGAGGCCAAATTAAGCACCAATGGAATCATGACATAATAACGCAAGTGGCCCTGTTTTTCTTTACTGTGGTATTTTGTACTATTGTAATTGGAAGGTCAGAAAACTTAATTACACTTAAAAATACAATTGACTGTCAATATACGCCAGCACAAATAGCACTTTAAAAAATACAGAAAATCTTAAAAGTGCAGTTTTTGCCACTACTAGGAAAAACAGTGTGTTTTGTTTTGTTGTCAATGCATGTGGACATTTTATTCAATGTTATTTAATGCCAAATACCAATTTGTCATGACGAGGGGTTTTTCGCCACTTACTGCGAGGATTGTTCTCCCGGGGCGCAAACAGACTTTTCCGGTCCGGGTTAGCAGGTGGGAACATATTTAATAACAAAAACTCAAAAGGGTACAAAAAAAAAAACAGAAAACAACCCGAAAACGCGGAAGCTAGGCAAAAAAACTGAAACATGAAACCATGGAATCGCAAGACTTACTGTGGCAAGAAAAGAGCATGGAACTATGGCATGAACAGAGCAATGTCGCCAGACCGACAAACTGGCAACGGCAGGCTTAAATAATAGTCTCTTGATTGGAGACAGGTGTGACCCGAACGCAAGAGGCAGGTGAAAATCATAAGTCGTCATGGAAACCAAAACAAACAAGGGTGCAAAAAACAGCAGCTAATGGAGTCTTAAACTAACACAGGGTATCTGCAGGTTTCAGCAAGTCAAATTTAAGACTTTTTAAGACCTTGTCAATGCCACATTGAATGAAATTTAGGACCGAAAAAAATAATAAAACATCTATAAATATAAGCGATGATTGGGGATCCCACTGTACTACAACCTCAAAGACAATCAGTCAAGTTTACTTTTTGTATGTTTATTAATAAACAAACTGATAAACACCACTCGGCTTCCCGGTGGAAGAGGGGTTAGTGCGTCTGCCTCACAATACAAAGGTCCTGCAGTCCTGGGTTCAAATCCAGGCTCGGGATCTTTCTGTGTGGAGTTTGCATGTCCTCCCCGTGAATGCGTGGGTTCCCTCCGGATACTCCGGCTTCTTCCACTTCCAAAGACATGCACCTGGGGATAGGTTGATTGGCAACACTAAATTGGCCCTAGTGTGTGAATGTGAGTGTGAATGTTGTCTGTCAATCTGTGTTGGCCCTGCGATGAGGTGGCGACTTGTCCAGGGTGTACCCAGCCTTCTGCCCGATTGTAGCTGAGATAGGCGCCAGTGCCCCCCGCAACCCCAGAAAAAAGGGAATAAGCGGTAGAAAATGGATGGAGGGATGGATAAACACCACTCTGCCAAACAGCTTATCAAAAATCTTGACAGATCCAAAAACGTTGACATCCAAAACAAACAAACCAACACCAACGCCAGTAAAAACATAATAACCGAGGTGAGGGTAAAAATATATTACATTTGGTCAATAATAGTGCAATAATAGTGCAAGACAGTATTATAACATCAATAACAAAATACTGAACACACTCAAATGAGCCTCAGTTGAGCTTCAGCTGGCTGTTCTCATTCACGAGTTATGCCTCTATTTTTTTAGCTCACTTATTTTTTCTTTGTATCTCTTCAAGAGATACAAAGAAAAAATGAGTGAGCTGAAAACACTCACTTTTACTCAAAGGCGTGCCCCGAAAAAAAACAAACAAAAAAAACTGGCCCGACAAATTAAGACCATTGAATACTGAATTTAAGACAATTTTAGGAATTTCTAATAAATTTAATACTTTTTAAGGCCTTAATTTTAGGTACATGAATTTAAGACTTTTTAAGGATCCGCGGATACCCTGTAACAGAAAATAACAAAAAACATGATCCAGACCACAGATCATGACACAATTAAGGCCTTCATTTTCGCAAAATCCATGTAATGACTTATAATCCTTTTTAATGACCCGCAGAAACCCTGCTTTAGACGTGTGGAAGACTACAACTATGAAAACAGAGCACTATGCCGCTCGATGCCCCGTTGTTCAGAGAAGCCACTCCATCGTGAGTGTTTAAAGCCAACAGGCAAATATTGCCTCGGATTTAATCAAGCAGAAGCAGGACCACCGCGACAGAGCACCTAAAAATAGTTCTCTTCAAATTCACACACGGAGGAGGAAGTATTCCTTTAAATAGTCCTCTTTCACCTCACTATTAGGAGGATGGTTGATAGCTAATACCACCACCAAGAAACAGGCTAATCCTGACCCAGCAAAAACATCAAACTGCTATGAGCACAAACGGGAAACACACTAACAGTAACAGTCCATCCATCATCCATCTTCTTCCGCTTATCCGAGGTTGGGTAGCGGGGGCATGCAGCCTAAGCAGGGGAGCCCAAACTCCCTAGCCCAGACGTGCCCATTACGGCGATCGCGATCGACTGGTCGATCTCGGAGGGTGTGTCAGTCGATCTCAAGCCAGGCATTAAAAAATAGACATAAAAATGAGCAATCATCAATCATACCAAGACTTCACTTTCGTCAGTTGTTTGACATTCTCGGCACCCGAGGATCTTGTGAGATGACGCTGGCTGCTGCGAGCTCATATTTAAGAAAAAAATCACTAACAGGGCGGACGCAGAGAAACACATTTTATTTCTAGAGACTCCGTACCTACTGTCAAAACTCTAAAGACCGACTGCACAGTTCCTGTCTTCACCATAAAAGACCTGTTTCATCCTGCCTGTGCTAACAAAATAAGAGTCTCAGAAAGCTAGCGTGCACAAGCTAGCAAGCTACGGAGTTTGTTGCCAATGTATTTCTCCCCCGCCCTCAGCGACCGCTTTCTCACTTGCTTGCCCACCCGCACACTCACTGACGTCACTCACCTGCTGCCAGACATTAAATGGCCACACACATATGCTACTCTCATAACAAAGTGTTTAAAAACGAGTATGCAAGTTGGACAAATGAGATGCCAAATCCAACCACTTTCATGTGGTATTGGACAGAAAGGAGGACTTTTTTTTTCCTCCATTTGAAAATGCGGACGTTATCAGCACCACTGTCTAATTCCAATCAATGCAAGTCATCAGAATCAAATACACCAACTTATATTCTTGTCTTCATGAAAGAAAGGAATCTATGTGTGTTCAAACATCCTTGTATTATCATTAAACACCATTAACTTGTCAACAAAAATGTCTCTTTCATAAATAAATAAATATAAATTATAAATAGGAATGAGGTAGATCTCCTCGACTTGATCAATTGAAAATAGCTCGCCTGCAGAAAAAGTGTGAGCGCCCCTGCCCTAGCCACTTTGTCCAGCTCTTCACGAAGGATCCCGAGAAAATACATACAGTAGAACGAGGAGAGTCGTCACGGTTGCACGTAGGCAAATTAGGATCCGAGGAAGACTGAACAGAAAAGGCTGGCTTATAAAAGGAGGGTGATTAGCTGAAGCAGGTGTGCAGGACCGAGTGTAGCAG
>NC_084637.1:26656693-26686693 GCF_033978795.1 Nerophis ophidion
TGTTGAAGCAGCAAAAAAGGACATTATATTAAATGAAGAGTTTCTGTCTCTGATAGTGTATAAAATAATGTAAGTGCATCATAAAGCCTACATGAGCTCCATGGTGGTCGGGGATGAAATTTCAGCTATAGTTACACTAATCATTAGTAATGTAGCAGCCTAGTTTTGAAAAGCAGGGTCCATGCTATCACATGTTGATAAAATATAACATTTACCTAATAAAAATCAACTACGGGTTTCCCCAACGCTGTAATAAATTAAGCATGATGAATTGATTTGAAACTGTTTAATGTTACACTTTTTATATGTAGAAAAAAAGTTGTGTCATTTTATTTCATCAAAGCAACAACTTGAAGCAGTTTAATGTGGATTAACGTGGGCAGAATTATTATAGTGTTCCCAATGTTAAAAGGATCAAGCCATTGTTTACAAATTTGGTAAATAAATAACCCCAAAAATTTATATTTTGTTGTTTTCTTACTGTAACGAAAATGAACCGGACCGTGACCTCTAAACCGAGGTACGGATCGAACCGAAATTTTTGTGTACCGTTGCACCCCTAATTTATTCTTTTAATTGGTTTTACCCTTTGAAATCGTTTTTATATTTATTTAGTTTTCATTCAATCATTGGTGGAGCTAAGGATAGTATTTGAATATTGTTTTTACTACATAGGATTATAAGTACCTCGGTGTACACATCGACTACAAGCTGAATGGGTCAAAACACGCTGAGGAACTCTATAAGAAGGGACAGAGCCGCCTCTACTTCCTCAGGAGGCTAGGATCCTTCAACGTCTGTACAAAGATGTTAAAGATGTTCTACGAGTCGGTGGTGGCGGGCGCCTTCTTGTACGCCGTGGCCTGCTGGGACAGCGGACTGAGCGTGAGGGACGCAAACAGACTGGACAAGCTGGTAAAGAAGGCCAGTAACGTGGTGGGAGTGGAGCTAAACTCTCTGGCGGTGGTGTCAGAGAGAAGAAGTCTAGGAAAACTCCTAGCCATTGTGGACAACACCTCCCGCCCACTACACTCGGACCTTGCGGAGAGAATGAGCACGTTCAGTGGAAGGCTCAGACTCCCCAAATGCAACACAGGAGGTCCTTCATACCGACAGCCATCAGACTGCAGAATGCATATGTTCCTTCTTGACTGCACTTATATGTAGGATATATTTATATTATTCATATATTATATATACAGTGGTTCTCAATCTTTTTTCAGTGATGTACCCCCTGTGAAATTTTTTCTAAATTCAAATACCCCCTAATCAGAGCAAAGCATTTTTGGTTGGAAAAAAGAGATAAAGAAGTAAAATACAGCACTATGTCATCAGTTTCTGATTTATTCAATTGCATAACAGTGCAAGATATTGCTCATTTGTAGTGGTCTTTCTTCAACTATTTGGAAAAAAATATAAAAAAAAATACTACAAACTTGATGAAAAATAAACAAGTGATTCAATGATAAATAAATATTTCTACACATAGAAGTAATCATCAACTTAAAGAGCCCTCTTTGGGGATTGCAAGAGAGATCCATCTGGATTCATGAACTTAATTCTAAACATTTCTTCACAAAAAAAAAAAAATCTTTAACATCAATATTTATTAGGGGTGTAACGATACACAAAAATTTCGGTTCGGTACGTGCCTCGGTTTAGAGGTCACGGTTCGGTTCATTTTCGGTACAGTAAGAAAACAACAAAATATAAATGTTTTGGTAATTTACCAAATTTGTAAATAATGGCTCTATCCTTTTAACATTGGGAACACTATAATAATTCTACCCACGTTAATCCACATTAAACTGCTTCAAGTTGTTGCTTTGATTACATAAAATGACAAAACCTTTCTTCTACATATAAAACGTGCAACATTAAACAGTTTCAAGTAAACTCATCATGCTTAATTTATTACAGCATTTGGGAAGCCTGTAGTTGACTTTTATTATACACACACACACGCACACCCACACGCACGCACACGCACAGCAAAATGAGCTAACATAACGCTAAAAGCTAGTTAGCCTTCAACTCAACTATGAGCGAGCTGAGCTGCAGTTTAAGTTTCTAGAAGGGCAACGGGCTCATAGTGATGTTTGTAATAGTTGTGACTGGGAAGTGTTTTTTTTTATAATTTGGGGAGTGTACGATGTCCGCTGCGCACCTGCCAAACACATATCTGCTCATCTCGACGCCGGAACAGTGACTCCATCCTTTCTGATTGGCTGTTACATCGCTCTGAACACGCACTGCTGATTGGCTTTGTATGTAACCAATCAGATGGTTATGTGGGCGGGACAATGCTGGGTGCTCACTGCTCAGACAGAGGCAGAAAGCAGAGCAGCTTGTTAAGACTTTAGATTACAAACTCGTTCGATACAAGCTCGTACCGAACTGAAACCCCCGTACCGAAACGGTTCAATACAAGTTCATGTACCGTTACACCCCTAATATTCATGGAACATGTCCACAAAAAAAATCTAGCTGTCAACATTGAATATTGCATTGTTGCATTTCTTTCCACAGTTTATGAACTAACATTTATATTTTGTTGAAGTATTATTCAATAAATATATTTATAAAGGATTTTTGCATTGTTGCTATTTTTAGAATTTTTGTTTTAAAAATCTCACGTACCCCTTGGCCTACCTTCAAGTACCCCCAGGGGTACGCATACCCCCATTTGAGAACCACTGATATCCATCCATCCATCTTCTTCCGCTTATCTGAGGTCGGGTCACGGGGGCAGCAGCCTAAGCAGGGAAGCCCAGACTTCCCTCTCCCCAGCCACTTCGTCTAGCTTTTCCCGGGGGATCCCGAGGCGTTCCCAAGCCAGCCGGGAGACATAGTCTTCCCAACGTGTCCTGGGTCTTCCCCGTGGCCTCCTACCGGTTGGACGTGCCCTAAACACCTCCCTCGGGAGGCGTTCGGGTGGCATCCTGACCAGATGCCCGAACCACCTCATCTGGCTCCTCTCGGTGTGGAGGAGCAGCGGCTTTACTTTGAGTTCCTCCCGGATGGCAGAGCTTCTCACCCTATCTCTAAGGGAGAGCCCCGCCACACGGCGGAGGAAACTCATTTCGGCCGCTTGTACCCGTGATCTTATCCTTTCGGTCGTGACCCAAAGCTCATGACCATAGATGAGGATGGGAACGTAGATCGACCGGTAAATTGAGAGCTTTGCCTTCCGGCTCAGCTCCTTCTTCGCCACAACGGATCGATACAACGTCCGCATTACGGAAGACGCCGCACCGATCCGCCTGTCGATCTCACGATCCACTCTTCCCCCACTCGTGAACAAGACTCCTAGGTACTTGAACTCCTCCACTTGGGGCAGGGTCTCCTCCCTAACCCGGAGATGGCACTCCACCCTATTCCGGGAGATATATTATATATAATATATGATTTACATTATAATATTATTGTCTATTGTGATTGAAATGTGGTGCTGAATTTCCCCCAGGGATCAATAAAGTACTTTCTATTTTATTATATTCTATATTTTTGTGCAACACTTTGGAAATATTTTTGTTGTTTAAATGTGCTGTATTAATAAAATGTATTAGATTGGATTGTATAAAACTACTGAGAGTTTCAGCAGATATTCCTTGGCGAGCTCCTCAAAATCAACTGGCGAGCTACTGTTCGCCGTATCATGCAACCCTATGCATGGTGTAATCTCTCGACACGAGCACACCAGCTCTTCACAAACATCCTTGCATCAGTCGCTGCCTTCAACTGCTTTGGCTTTTAAAAGAGAGGTTAAAGGGGAGATAGGGCTGGAAGCAGGAAGGAAAGGAGGGCTGGGTCGCTTCTGGCTATCGTGAAGATGTAATCAAGCGATAGCACTGCGAGGGACTCGCAAACACCTTCAACATTTCCTTGCACCAGGAACACTTAACTGCTGGTTGAGGCAAGCCTGCCGCGAGCAGGCAGGGAGTGAGGTTGTTAAAGCACAGGGGCTTCCCAGCATGGAAAAAAACATGCTTGGATTTGGCAAAAACATGTTTCTTGCTGCCGTAAGTGTTTCTCAGTAAGGTTTTGAATGAAAAAGAATCTCAGCGAGTCCTGGGTTCCTTTTCTCTCTGTTATCTTTATACAAAAAAAAACCCTCCCATTATAAATATTTCATGCTGGAGCAACAACATAAGCTCTCATTGTTCACTGTAAGACATCCACACAATGGATTAGGGGATTTGCAGCTCAAGGAAACAAGAATATCTTGATTAGGTACCATCATTGCAGAGCTATGACTCAGATGTATTTATTTATTAATTTAGTTTTTTACAGAAAGCTGCAGGGATGTGGTCAAAGCAGGACTTTAGGGATGTCTGACACTGAAAAGAACCGTATTGTGGCAACACAAGGCACAAGGAAAGCAGGAAACGTGCATTTCCTGTAAGTGGTGTAAGAAAAGTGCCGTTGTGAACAACAACAATCAGCCACCAACTGAGCATCGCATGTTGATCTTCATGTTTCTCATGTTTCTATTTTCGTTAGAGGTGAATATGTTTGTATTATCGGTAAGCGGTGATATTGATAGGTTTTCAATGTCGTCGCTGACTCCTCTGTTGAAAAAAAAAATGTCTTTCTTTCATATAAAATTTCACTTTTTAAATTATATCGAGTGTTAAACTCCTTTGATGGTGGTATGATATTGTTAAAGTAAACGCATATATTTGTGTATGCTCAAAATGTATCGAAACTTGAATAAAATTCCGAATCCGAATTCCATCCATCCATCCATCCATCCATCATCTTCCGCTTATCCGAGGTCGGGTCGCGGGGGCAACAGCCTAAGCAGGGAAACCCAGACTTCCCTCTCCCCAGCCACTTCGTCTAGCTCTTCCCGGGGGATCCCGAGGCGTTCCCAGGCCAGCCGGGAGACATAGTCTTCCCAACGTGTCCTGGGTCTTCCCCGTGGCCTCCTACCGGTTGGACGTGCCCTAAACACCTCCCTCGGGAGGCGTTCGGGTGGCATCCTGACCAGATGCCCGAACCACCTCATCTGGCTCCTCTCGGTGTGGAGGAGCAGCGGCTTTACTTTGAGTTCCTCCCGGAAGACAGAGCTTCTCACCCTATCTCGAAGGGAGAGCCCCGCCACACGGCGGAGGAAACTCATTTCGGCCGCTTGTACCCGTGATCTTATCCTTTCGGTCGTGACCCAAAGCTCATGACCATAGATGAGGATGGGAACGTAGATCGACCGGTAAATTGAGAGCTTTGCCTTCCGGCTCAGCTCCTTCTTCACCACAACGGATCGGTACAACGTCCGCATTACTGAAGACACCGCACCGATCCGCCTGTCGATCTCACGATCCACTCTTCCCTCACTCGTGAACAAGACTCTTAGGTACTTGAACTCCTCCACTTGGGGCAGGGTCTCCTCCCCAACCCGGAGATGGTATTCCACCCTTTTCCGGGCGAGAACCATGGACTCGGACTTGGAGGTGCTGATTCTCATTCCGGTCGCTTCACACTCGGCTGCGAACCGATCCAACGAATCCGAATTGTGTATTACAAAACAACTGTCACAATGGCACAGCATATGGTAGTCAAATCAAACGGCATTTTTGCAGTAACAAAAATACACCAAAATAAATGAAATAAAAACAAAAAAGTGTCTCTATGGTAGGGCTGGGCGATATGGCCTTTTTTTTAATATATCGATATTTTTAGGCCATATCACATACACGATATATATCTCGATGTTTTGCCTTAGCCTTGAATGAACACTTGATGCATATAATCACAGCAGTATGATGATTCTATGTGTCTACATTAAAACATTTTTCTTCATACTGCATTATTATTTGCTCATTTTAAACTTTCATGTAGAGAGGGAAATCACAACTAAGTCAATTCACCAAAACTGTATATATGAAAAAGTTATTAAGCAGTGGCACAAAAATTCATGTCATTTCCAATAAAAAAACAGCAAAATTGTCAGAGACATTTTAAAACAAGCTATAAGTGTACTTTTTTGAATGATGTCACTAAGATGACATATCAAAACAACACAAAAACAAAGTGCACTTTTTGTACAGAACGCCACTACAATAGTTAAAAAAAAATAAAGTGCACTTTTGTGCATGATGTCACACAAGATATTTTAATAACTGCGGACGTTATCTCCTTCAGTTGTTGATTGTTTTTTTTCATACGGTGTTGATCTGGAAATATTTCCTTCGGCATTTTGTTGGTGTGATGCCGAACCGAGATGTTGACATGCACGTTTCAAGCACTCTTCACTCTCTAGCAGGCGACTTTTCAAATGATGCTACATTAGCAGTGCTGCTACTTTTTGTAGCAACGCTTTTGCCGCATAAATGTTCATGAAAATATTCCCGCTTGAAGCTAAACGACCGCCGGATGATAGATCCCGTGCTGTTTTTCTTGGGAATCCATTTGTTACCATATTCGCACCTTTTATCTCCTGTATTACCACTCGCACCTAACCATTATCAGAGCTACAGTTACCATGCCGCTACCTCTCTGCTCAGCGGGAGCGTGTGACGTTGCACATGTGACAGTATGTAACGTGTGTAAGAAGGTGCGCTTGGTTTACGTCTCTGTGAGGAGAGACAAGAAAGAGTATCCGGCAAGGACAAGTCACAGGTGGAACAAACCCTCAGTGCTGAACTCCTCAATATTTGCACCTGGCTCGCTGACAACAAGCTATCCATACACTTAGGTAAAACGGAATCCATCCTATTTGGGTCCCATATCAAACTTAAGAAGGTCAGTGACTTCACTATAAAAGTGGGTGACATTGTTATCACCAGGAAGGATGAGATAACCTACCTAGGTTCCATTCTAGAGGCTAATCTTTCCTGTGATAAAATGGCAACCAAGGTGATCAAAAATGTCAACCAAAGAACGTGATTCCTCTACAGAATCTCCTCTCTGGTCAACAAAAGCACCTTGAGGATTCTAGCGGGAACTCTCATTCAACCCTTCTTCGATTACGCTTGCACCTCCTGGTACCCCAGCACCTCCAAAACCTTCAAATCTAGACTCCAAACATCCCAGAATAAGCTGGTCCGGTTACTTTTAGACCTCCACCCCAGATCACACCTCAATCCTAGTCTATAAAATCCGCTACACCTCCTTGATACCGAAGTACATGTCAAACTACTTCCTTAACGTAAATGACCGCCATAACCACAACACCAGGGGGAGGAGCTCCACAAACCACGTTAAACCCAGATTCCGATCTAACAAAGGTCTTAACTCATTCTCCCTCTATGCCACATCAATGTGGAATGCACTCCCAACAGGTATAAAAGTAAGTGCATCTCTATATTCCTTCAAAACCGCTCTAAAACAACACCTCCAGGCAACTTCAACACTTTACTAATACCCTCATCCATTCTCATCCCATCTCCCTGGATTATAAACAACTCAAATGTACTTCTAATGTATATACTTGTTCTTATGCTATCTGAACTCACTATGTTCTCTGCTGGCTGTACATATCCCACTAAATAAGACCTACACTGTTTCAATGTCCACATTTCTCTGTTGATGCAATTGTTGATGACTGAAGTACTGATATCAACCAAAGCTCCCCACCCACCCCCCGGATTGTAAATAATGTAAATAATTCAATGTACATACTATGATGATTAACTTGTGTGATGACTGTATTATGTTGATAGTATATATTTGTACCATGAATTGATTAACGTGGACCCCGACTTAAACAAGTTGAAAAACGTGTTCAGGTGTTACCATTTAGTGGTCAATTGTACGGAATATGTACTGAACTGTGCAATCTACTAATAAAAGTATCAATCAATCAATCAAAGAGTGGGAAAAGCCTGTGGTGTAATGTCTGCAGCTAAAAGCATCTGCGTGAGAATGTATACTCGAATATAACGATACAGTCATTTTCTATATCGCACAGAGACAAACCCGCGATATATCGCCCAGCCATACTCTATGGTCTTTAGTACCAAAATAAAACTTCAATAGAAGTGCTGATTTTAACAAATGAACAAAACATTCTCATCATCAGTTTAGTGCGGGGATGTCAAACATGTTGCCCGTGGGCCGGATCAGGCCCGCGAATTGGTTCAATCCGGTCCCACAATTTGAGTTTGCAAAGTGTAAACTTGAACTGCATTTTTAAAGTAATTGAAACCGCTGTTCTAAATGTGTCCACTGAATGTGGTAATAGCAATTCTGTCAAGCACGCAAATAGTTTATACCGAGTATACCAAGGTTGAGGTACACGGTAAAGCGGGGCTGTGACTGCTCCACCTCGACCCAACGTAAAACAAACAGGAGTGAAATAAACAATTAGTAACCCCACTCAAAATGCTGCTTAAGACACTCCACATTAATATAGTTCTGTGAAAAGTATTGTTTTCTGTGCAAATTTAACGAAAGTGAACAGTAGAAAGGACAAATGAGGTAGCTGATGTATAGAAGCGTTTTAATTTATGTTTTATTTTGTTTTTTGTTCAACCATAGATGGGCTGTGACTTAAAGTTGAATTGCTTTGTAGATATTCTGATATTAAGTCTAAAGTTCTTTGTGTTCTTCATGGTGTTTTTGAAACTGCACCAATTTTTTTCCTCTGAATTTTCAACTAACTTGATGTGTTTTGTCCAGAGGACTATTTGCGACATGTACATTTTCAGAATATGCTCGATCTATTTTGGGCCAAAATAAAATAAATAAAATCTGAAGTTGACGTAGTCGTATTTTTAAGTTATAATGCCATGATTTTACCCGTCCAGCCCACGTGGGAATAGATTTTCCTCAATGCGGCCCCTCAGCTAAAATGAGTTTGACACCCCTGGTTTAGTGCGTCCTTTCAAATTTTAATGCGCGTACCGAGCAACATTAGTGAGTAAGGATGTTCCAAACACGGTTTCATGCTACCGATTCCATTACTAAAAATCCATGAGCAATGAGTGACAGCAGCCAATACCGATCAGATGTACTGTATATTAAAGATTGTTTTAATCAAGTACAATTAGGGAATAAACCTCAGGGCGGCAGTGTGACAATAACAATATTTAAACTACGATGACGATGACTTCCATTTTGTTTGATCATCCGTTTTCCAGGTACAGTTTGGAAACAATTGAGGTATGTAAATGAACACTTACAAAATCTTTCTTTGTAATTAACTCATTTCTGCAGCTTGTTTCCAAACGGTACCTGTAAAACGAATGATCAAACAAAACAGAAGTCATCGTTATGGACCCGTTAGCTGTGGAAGCTAGGTCTCCAATCAACTAAACAGTTTGGTAGATTTATTGAGGAATTTGTGAAATTGAAACTATATAAAAAGAATGCCGCTGTAAGTTACTAATACGAACACAGACACGTGTTAGCATATTAGCTAATGCTAACTACGCTAGGTTGTTTGCATTACGATAGTGCGTACAAATATGCAGGAAAACACTGATATTAAACATGTAACTGTAAGTCTGATTTATTTTAGTTATATTGAAAAACTTACATGTTGCTTGGAGTGAAGATTGAAGAAATCATATGAGTAGCTTTACTGTGCTGTATTTTGATTCATCATTGTATTGCTTTTCAAACCATATTTGTTATCTAAAAGTGTTTTTGTTTTTAAAAGATATGTTAAAATTGTGCTGTTTCGAGAAGGCCAAGCACCGATTAAATTGATTTATACAGTAGAAGCATTTAAGTCTCACCTTAAAACTCATTTGTATACTCTAGCCTTTAAATAGACTCCCTTTTTAGACCAGTTGATCTGCCGTTTCTTTTCTTTTTCTTCTATGTCCCACTCTCCCTTGTGGAGGGGGTCCGGTCCGATCCGGTGGCCATGTACTGCTTGCCTGTGTATCGGCTGGGGACATCTCTGCGATGCTGATCCGCCTCCGCTTGGGATGGTTTCCTGCTGGCTCCGCTGTGAACGGGACTCTCGCTGCTGTGTTGGATCCGCTTTGGACTGGACTCTCGCGACTGTGTTGGATCCATTGTGGATTGAACTTTCACAGTATCATGTTAGACCCGCTCGACATCCATTGCTTTCCTCCTCTCTAAGGTTCTCATAGTCATCATTGTCACCGACGTCCCACTGGGTCATTATTGTCACCGATGTCCCACTGGGTGTGAGTTTTCCTTGCCCTTATGTGGGCCTACCGAGGATGTCGTGGTGGTTTGTGCAGCCCTTTGAGACACTAGTGATTTAGGGCTATATAAGTAAACATTGATTGATTGATTGATTGATATTAATTTCATTGGCTGAGCTATGAGCTTGGTCGTGAAATAAAATGTGGTCTCAGGTTGAGGTACCGGTTTAACAATTGAGGTATGTAAATAAACACAAAATCTTTCTTCGTAATTAACTCATTTTGCACTCGATATTTCTGCGGCTTGTAGTCCGGTGCGGCTAATGTATGGGGGAAAAATACATTTTTCATCTAAAATTTAGTGAGTGCGGCTAATAGTCCGAAAAATACAGTAACTTGGGGGAGCGGTTGCACACTGTGTATGGAGTCTATGGACATACACAACTATCTGCTAGCTACCTATGTCAGCTGTAGAATTAAAAACAACTGAAGTTTCAGCCAGACGAGATTGTTTTTTGTGATCGGCCTTGTACGATATCAATGTGAGCTAATCACATATTTTCTCAGAGAAATCAGCTGATACAGATTAGTGGCTGACCAGTCAGCACACCCCTAATAATGGGTTAAAATTTGATTTAGTTTGTGTGTTTCATTGGGCCCCTATATCATATTTGAATGCTGAAGAGTGATAAGTAAAAATGTAATCAGTTCGAATTGCAGTTGATTCTTGTTTGGCACAGTAGCTAATATTCTGTCTCCTGGAGTTTATGAACACAAACATATTGCTGGTGAGGAGAGAGACAGGTGACAATGGAAAAGGATTGGCACAGCTGCAGACAAAGCCTACAGCAGCGATATAAACTCACACTTTGTACCATCGGCCTTGACGCGGCGTTTCGCTGGATAACACATTTACGAGAATTGTTAGGCACAACGCCACATCTTTTCAAATTAATATCAGCCGAGTATTATAGTTTTGATGGAGGAAGAACATAGCAATCCCAAACATATCACCTGATGTAACAGGGGAATAAGCCTTTTGCTATTCATTTTATTTAAAATTGGGTTGTTACTAGGGGTGTTGGAAAAAATCGATTCGAATTCGAATCGCGATTCTTACGTTGTGCGATTCAGAATTTATTTATTTGTTTTTTTCTTGTTTTTTTTATTTAATCAATCCAACAAAACAATACATAGCAATACCATTACAACGCAATCCAATTCCAAAACCAAACCTGACCCAGCAACACTCAGAACTGCAATAAAGACACAAACACGACACAGAACAAACCAAAAGTAGTGAAACAAAAATGAATATTATCAACAACAGTATCAATATTAGTTATAATTTCAGCATAGCAGTGATTAAAAATCCCTCATTGACATTATCATTAGACGTTTATAAAAAATTATAAAAAAGAACAATAGTGTCACAGTGGCTTACACTTGCATCGCATCTCATAAGCTTGACAACACAATGTGTCCAATATTTTCACAATATTTTTGGTGCATTTAATAGTTAAAACTAATTTACATTATTGCAATCAGTTGATAAAACATTGTCCTTTACATTTATAAAAGCTTTTTACAAAAATCTACAACTCTGCTTGCAAGTCAGCAGACTGTGATAGATTCTGCTAAAATCCTATGTATTGAATGAATAGAGAATCCCTTTGAATCGGGAAAAAAATCGTTTTTGAATCGAGAATCGTGTTGAATTGAAAAAAAATATCGATTTTGAATCGAATTGTGACCCCAAGAATCAATATTGAATCCAATCGTTGGACACCCAAAGATTCACAGCCCTAGTTATTACCCTTTTTTAACGTCAGTAAATTAGTTGTTTTTTGCTCACGCCATACAAGGAAGAAATGGGAACAGATGATAATATGCAACTCTCCAGCTAATAATAAATCTCTTTAAATGCCTCTATTCATTTTACATTAGGCTGAGGACTGATGGGATTCGTGAGAGTGGTTCTGTGTCAATGCAGACAGCATCTGTCAGCCACTTGAGTGGTTTTTTTTTTGTTTTTTTTGCATGTGTACTTATTAGTATCGATCTTGGCGCTGGGCAAGTTAACAGGCTTTTCAGTACATAATGAAGACCGCAAGCTCCGTTCTTAAACCTAAGAGGGTCCTGTGAGAGTATTTTCCTGGCAGATCAAATTCTAAATATTCCACCTCTCTGCCTCCTAAGGTTGCAGCGAGACTGTTGGTCTTTTGAGAGCAGAAACAATCAGCACCTACAGAAACAGTGCCCTTGTCTGTCTCGAGTGTGAGACCTTGGATATCATCTTTCAACGGATCAATATGAAGAAGAACACATAAGACACAGATCATACAGAAGGGACACAGATAATATTTTTTGTTGGGTGAAAAATGGGTAGTGAGGTAGAGGTGAAGATGGTTACAAATCTCAATCAAAACCGGTCAGTTTTATTGTTTTCATGTTGAATATTTATTTTAACACTGCAATGGAAAGTTGATATCCACATGCAAAACAAACTCTGCTCTTTGATGCCAAATCTTAGGAGCTTAAAAACATCTGAGCTATGATTGTATGAACAGATGCAGCACAGCATCATTATGAGCCTTCAATGATATAGGGTAAAACAGTTGTACATCATACTGGTCTGATTGCTTAAAAAGAACAATTTAGTGACTTGGATTTTTGCTGATACACAAAGGGTACACAATAAAATTAACAGGGTCAAATATGTTTTCATTGATCTCAATCTTTTCAATAAGACACTGCCAAAACCTACTGACTTCTTATTGATCCGAATAGACTGCAGCAAGTAGTTTCTTTTTCTAGCATAATGATTAGTTCAACAGTTGTCTTTGAATCAAAAAAATGGGAAACTTTAAGGAACCCCGTAAAACATTTAGCGCAGTTTCTAAAGAACTGCAGCTTCCAAGACCATTAAACAAAGTTTATTGCAATCTGACACAACTTTGCCAAAGTCTGATACAAGGAAATAGGTCCGTACAGTAGTATTTAGTCAGCCACCGATTGTGCAAGTTCTCCCACTTAAAATTGTGACAGAGGTCTGTAATTTTCATCATAGGTACACTTCAACTGTGAGAGACAGAATGTGAAAAAAAAAAAAATCTAGGAATTCACATTGTATGAATTTTAAAGAATTTATTTGTAAATCAGGGTGGAAAATAAGTATAAGGTCAACCATTCAAAGCTGTCACTGATGGAAGGAGGTTTTGGCTCAAAATTTCATGATACATGGCCCCATTCATTCTTTCCTTAACACGGATCATTTTGAACAAAAACACCAAAGGAAAAGATCATTCAATAATGGATGTCTCAATCTTGCGGCCATAGGGCTAGACAGTATATACCTATATGTGTGTGTATATATATACATTAGGTCAGGAAAAACACAAGGAAACCCGCAAAACAGGCTCGTAGGGATGAAATAGCCTCTGTGTTTTTTCCTGACCTAATGTATATTCCGCTCTATTGAGCACTGTATAACGGGTAAACCCCAGAAACCTCAACAATATGTGTAGATATATATATATATATATATATATATATATATATATATATATATATATATATACATATATATATATATATATATATATACATACATACAGTGGGGAAAAAAAGTATTTAGTCAGCCACCGATTGTGCAAGTTCTCCCACTTAAAATGATGACAGAGGTCTGTAATTTTCATCATAGGTACACTTCAACTGTGAGAGACAGAATGTGGAAAAAAAATCCAGGAATTCACATTGTAGGAATTTTTAAGAATTTATTAGTAAATTATGGTGGAAAATAAGTATTTGGTCAACCATTCAAAGCTGTCACTGATAGAAGGAGGTTTTGGCTCAAAATCTCATGATACATGGCCCCATTCATTCTTTCCTTAACACGGATCAATCGTCCTGTCCCCTTAGCAGAAAAACAGCCCCAAAGCAGGATGTTTCCACCCCCATGCTTCACAGTAGGTTTGGTGTTCTTGGGATGCAACTCAGTATTCTTCTTTCTCCAAACACGAGGAGTTGAGTTTATACCAAAATGGATACATGGATGATACAGCAGAGGATTGGGAGAATGTCATGTGGTCAGATGAAACCAAAAATAGAACTTTTTGGTATAAACTCAACAGGTCGTGTTTGGAAGAAGAAGAATACTGAGTTGCATCCCAAGAACACCACACCTACTGTGAGGCATGGAGGTGGAAACATCATGCTTTGGGGCTGTTTTTCTGCTAAGGGGACAGGACGATTGATCCGTGTTAAGGAAAGAATGAATGGGGCCATGTATCGTGAGATTTTGAGCCAAAACCTCCTTCCATCAGGGAGAGCTTTGAATGGTTGACCAAATACTTATTTTCCACCACAATTTACAAATAAATTTCTTTAAAATTCCTAAAATGTGAAATCCGAGATTGTTTTTCACATTCTGTCTCTCACAGTTGAAAAGTACCTATGATGAAAATTACAGACCTCTGTCATCATTTGAAGTGAGAGAACTTGCACAGTCAGTGGCTGACTAAGTACATTTTTGCACCACTGTATGTTCAGTTGGGGTGTCTTGGAATATTGGACAATTTGACGATTCAATTCGGATGAGGTTATTGAAAAATGTAATACCTAAACCAACTTTTTAAAAAAGTGTGTATTGTTCTCGTCAATGAAATATTGTAATCGTTTTATACTAGAATAGAATATAATAGAATATAAAGTACTTTATTGATTCCTTGGGGAAATTTAGCTATGTCTTAGGCCTGTGAATTTTTGGGCACTACATAATTCGATTAGATTCTTGGGGGTAACGATTTGATTCAGAACTGATTCCCGTTTCAAAACAAATCTCGATTCAAAAATAATACTTTTTTAATAACATTTGGTGCCAGTTCTATGCATAGCTACATTCCTCCATAACATAGATAAACAGCTGTGATACACTTCTATATTACTTTAAAGACAATTGGTTTAGTTTAATAAAATTCTACCCAAACGTTTAATAAAGTCAAATATCAATAAGACAACACGAAGGGTTCCGAACTTCTATTTTCTAAAGCAAATCTGTACAGCAACTATGGGCATCTACATCAACAATATGATATTCCTAAGTGTCTGGATGGGACAGATTAAAAAATAAATAAATAAAACAAACATTTTGGGATTTTTTTCAATCGATTCAGTATTGTTACAGGTAAGAATTACAATTCATTCGAAAATTATTATTATTATTATTTTTTTATACCACTACCATGTCTATGTATGTGTGAAATTACTAACACCTTGTGACCAATCCGTGTATAGAACTACATATAACATTAATTGTATTCCTCAAATTAAAAAAAGACAAACTTATAGATTCGACTGACCGTCGACTATGGGCAAAATCTAAAGAATCAAATTTTAAACTACATTTGAAAAAATGTTGTCGAAGGTGGCCCAAATGTTCAGGAACAGTCAAGAAATCACCAAGGCTCAAATCTCGGGAAGCACAAGTGTCACTGTCCACAGTGAAGCAAGTGTTTTCGACACTGACTGAAGGGGTACTGACAGAGAAAGGAGAAACAAAAACCTGTTTTTAAATCTACAACTTGAAGCTCGACTAAAGTGTGATGGTCAGACCGGATAAAGATTGGGGTATTTAGCCACAATAACAAGTACAGTATTCCACGAGAACCTGGATCAGAGGAAATTCACAACAAATTCAAACTTATACATCCAGTTATTAACTATTTACATCAGGGGTGTCAAACTCAAATACAGAGTGGGCCAAAATTTAAAAACTGAACAAAGCCGCGGGCCAAAAATTAACAAATTAACCTTTTAATAGGACCTAAACAAGTTTTGCAATGAATATTGAACAATCAAAGCTTATGTTACTTCATAGTGACATGCAAAATCGAGTTTCAAATAATAATAATAATAATTAAAAAATATCAATGGCATATCAAATAAAATTTTAATAAAAATGTAATGCCTCTTTTCTATTTGCAGCCCCTCTGAGGTAAGTATTAAAATAAACTTTTTCCAAAGGCTAATAATACATTTGAAAATAAAATAACAATAATGAATGAATCAAACATTCAAGTAGCCAGAGAAAGTGCAAGAATAAAAACGTTAATTATTGCTCGGTTTGCTAAACTGATTTGCTTTAACACCGAATATAAAACAAGCAACGCTTATATAACTTAACAGTGCAAAATTAACTTTCAAAAAACAAACGAAAGAATATCAATGGCATATTAAATAAAATGAAAATGAAAAAATGGTGGTAGCGGGGGGGTTGGGGGGGTGGTATAGTGTAGCGTCCTGGAAGAGTTAGTAATGCAAGGGGTTCTGGTTATTTGTACTGTTGTGTTTATGTTGCGAATGTTCTCCCGAAATGTGTTTGTCATTCTTGTTTGGTGTGGGTTCACAGTGTGGCGCATATTTGTAACAGTGATAAAGTTGTTTACACGGCCACCTTCAGTATGGGTGTTGACAAAGTATGCCTGTGCGTAAAAGCCGCATATATTATGTGACTAGGCTGGCACGCTGTTTGTAGGGAGGAAAAGAGGACATGACGACAGGTTGTAGAGTACGATAAAGGCAGGGTCCTCAATATTATTGTCCGGGTGGAAATCGGGACAAATCCGGGAGTTTTTCGAGAGGGGCACTGAAATTCGGGCGTCTTCTCGGAAAATCGGGAGGGTCGGCAAGTAAGAGTATTAGCGGTGAATGCGGTGTTACAGAGGCACCACTGCTGTATAACACCGGCGGGCCAGCTCTAATGTTAATTTGATATTGCCTTAGGGGCCAAATTAAATTACACGGCGGGCCAAATTTGGCCCGCAGGCCAGAGTTTGACACCCATGATGTACATGGTGTACTGGTAATTATAATTACCAGGGAAAAGATGGTTTAAAAATAACAAAACAAACCTAAAAGGCCCTAAATAATATATGTCATTTATAGCCATGATGTGTACATGAGTAAACCTTCTGGCCACCACTGTATTTTAGTAGTTTGACATTTTACCCAACTTTTTTTTACAACTCAAGATGATTAGGAGGAACAATAAAACAACAGGTAAAAAAAACCAAACACCTGTATGACCTTATACACAGCTACTGTGTCACAAAGTCAGCAGGAAGTAGCTGTGCTAATTGGTGTGATTTAGAACTGTATGCCAGGGTTGGTGTCTGACACACCGGATCAATGGGTTAAATAAATGTACTCAGCTGAGGTGGAACCAACCCACTTCCCTGGCTTCTGCTCATCTGCCCTATTATTAGCAAATAAGAAGTGTATCCAAACTTTACATCATTCTGTATAACTGCCTCCCAGTAGGAGACTGGTGGAGGGGGCATGCCAAAACAGGAAATAAGCTTGGGTTTACTGTAAATGACTCAAGTGTAGTGACACCATCCATCCATCCATCCATCATCTTCCGCTTATCAGAGGTCGGGTCGCGGGGGCAGCAGCCTAAGCAGGGAAGCCCAGACTTCCCTCTCTCCAGCCACTTCGTCTAGCTCTTCCCGGGGGATCCCGAGGCGTTCCCAGGCCAGCCGGGAGACATAGTCTTCCCAACGTGTCCTGGGTCTTCCCCGTGGCTTCCTACCAGCTGGACGTGCCCTAAACAGCTCCCTAGGGAGGCGTTCGGGTGGCATCCTGACCAGATGCCCGAACCACCTCATCTGGCTCCTCTCGATGTGGAGGAGCAGCGGCTTTACTTTGAGTTCCTCCCGGATGGCAGAGCTTCTCACCCTATCTCTAAGGGAGAGCCCCGCCACGCGGCGGAGGAAACTCATTTCGGCCACTTGTACCCGTGATCTTATCCTTTCGGTCATGACCCAGAGCTCATGACCATAGGTGAGGATGGGAACGTAGATCGACCGGTAAATTGAGAGCTTTGCCTTCCGGCTCAGCTCCTTCTTCACCACAACGGATCAATACAACGTCCGCATTACTGTAGACGCCGCACCGATCCGCCTGTTGATCTCACGATCCACTCTTCCCCCACTCGTGAACAAGACTCCTAGGTACTTGAACTCCTCCACTTGGGGCAGCGTCTCCTCCCCAACCCGGAGATGGCACTCCACCCTTTTCCGGGCGAGAACCATGGACTCGGACTTGGAGGTGCTGATTCTCATTCCGGTCGCTTCACACTCGGCTGCGAACCGATCCAGTGAGAGCTGAAGATCCCGGCCAGATGAAGCCATCAGGACTACAACAAATATTGGCATTTACCAATGAGAGACATGTTTGCCTTTGTTAACTGTTAGCCATCGCAACTTTTGTTGGCATGGATTAATGCCCGCACTTGTTGCCTACAGTGGATCGTGCAGGTGGTCAAACCACACCTCGTTATGATCATGGAACAAAAACATATGACTGAAACTACAGAAGTCCGGATCCCGAACTAACACATGTACAAGGATATTCACATGTCTTTATTGTGTATATAATTGAGCAGTGTTTATGTTGTTTATAGTATGCTGTGCAAAGGTAATGTCATAATTTTTGGAAGCTCATCTTGTATTTGACATTGTTTATATGGTTAGGGGCAATATGTGTTCAACTTAGGCCTAAACCCTTTCGGTCTGCAACATTTTTAATTTATGAATGTACAACTGTTTCTTTACGTAAAACCGTTTGTTTATTTTGTTGACCACTGACCAAAGAAATAATAAACTAACTAAACTAACCGATCATTGGATTGTCTTTTTTAACTGATCGGTGATCGGCTGAAAAGCTGCCGAGCCCGGTCAATCCTGACTACAGCTGTGTCCCACATACTGCTGCAATGATTCAATGAGTTCATCGAATAATCCAAATAGAAAAAAGCATTGATTTGTATTTTCTCACCTCAATGATTTGTTTAATGAGTAAAATGAGCGCAAGAGAGCTCGAATAGAGCGCTATTGAGCGTAGGTCTGGGCTGATATTTGATTAGTCAATTAACCAAACGATAAGTGAAAATGTAGTGGGTAACTATTCCAGTGAGGCGTGAGAGGCAGAGCGGTTTGTGTTACTGTATTGCTGGGATGTCACATCCGGCTCACGTTCCGCCCAATGAATATGCGTGGTGGTCATACTAGCTCTGATCTCAATGGGTACTAGGCGGCGTTTAGCCTTTCTCAAAGAAAAATTGCCCAATGCTTCTTTTGTTTTCGGCTGTACAAATTTTTCAAATCGGGGAAAGGGTAAACGTTTCTTCAGAGTTCCTCGAGAGGTAATTAAAAAGGGCGGAAGAATGCAAGATTTTACAAAACGACGAGAAAAGCATGCAGCTCACACTCCAGGCGAAGGGAGCAGAGTCAAAGAATGCATGAGTTTGCAGTGATCCCTCCGTTAAAATGTTCGTTTGGTATACTTTTAATGTTTATTATTTCATATTTAAGTGTTATCTTGATATTATTTGTATTTCTTAAACACATGTGTTAAAGAACACACATAAAACATATGAGTGTTTCAAAAGCCACTAACAAAATAAAAGCAAATGTGAGCAAAACCTGAGAGTTAAAGTTTTTACCGAAGACAGCAATCATAAATGAAGCTTTCAGCACGTACACAATGTTGACATCTATAGTTATATTTTGATAAACAATCAAATTAATTTTTCAGCAGGTACACAATGGTGACATCTATAGTTATATTTTGATAAACAAACAAATTAATCTTTCAGCACATACACAATGTTGACATCTATAGTTCTATTTTGATAAACAATCATAACTTAATCTTTCTGTACATACACAATATTGACATCAATAGTTCTATTTTAATTAAACTAATCATAAATTCATCTTTCAGCACGTACACAATGTTGACATCCAGTTATATTTTGATAAACAACCATAAATTAATCTTTTAGTGCATACACAATGTTGACATCTATAGTTATAATTTAATTTAAAAAAATCATAGTTATTTTTCAGCACGTACACAATGTTGACATCTATAGTTATATTTTGATAAACAATCGTAAATTAATATTTCAGTACATACACAATGTTGACATCTATTGTTATTTTTTAATAAATAATCATAAATTAATATTTCAGCACGTACACAATGTTGACATCTATTGTTCTACTTTATTAAAAAATCCTAATTTAATCTTTCAGCACGTACACAATGTTGACATTTATAGTTATATCTAAATAAAAAAATCATAAATTAATCTTTCAGCACATACAATGTTGATATCTATAGTTATATTTTGATAAACAATCATAAACTAATCTTTCAGCACGTACACAATGTTGACATCTATTGCTATATTTTGATAAACAATCAAATTAATCTTTCAGCACGCACACAATGTTGACATCTATAGTTATATTTTGACGAACAATCATAAATTAATCTTTCAGCACGCACACAATGTTGACATCTATAGTTATATTTTGACGAACAATCATAAATTAATCTTTCAGCACGCACACGATGTTGACATCTATAGTTATATTTTGATAAACAAACATAAATGAAGCTTTCAGCACATACACAATGTTGACATCTATAATTATGTTTTGAGAAAAAAAATCATAAATGAAGCTTTCAGCACGTACACAATGTTGAAATATATAGTTATATTTTGATAAAAAATCATAACTTTATCTTTCTGTACATAAACAATATTGACATCTATAGTTATATTTTAATTAAACTAATCATAAATTCATCTTTCAGCACGTACACAATGTTGTCATCTAGTTATATTTTGATAAACAACCATAAATTAATATTTCAGTGCATATACAATGTTGACATCTATAGTTATATTTTAATTTAAAAAAAATCATAGTGTTTTTTCAGCACGTACTCAATGTTGACATCTATAGTTATATTTTGACAAACAATCATAAATTAATCTTTCAGCACGCACACAATGTTGACATCTATAGTTATATTTTGATAAACAATCAAATTAATCTTTCAGCACATACACAATGTTGACATCTATAATTAAATTTTGAGAAAAAAAATCATAAATGAAGCTTTCAGCACGTACACAATGTTGACATCTATAGTTATATTTTGATAAACAAACATAAATGAAGCTTTCAGCACGTACACAATGTTGATACCTAGTTATATTTTGATACACAACCATAAATTAATCTTTCAGCACATACACAATGTTGACATCTATAATTAAATTTTGAGAAAAAAAATCATAAATGAAGCTTTCAGCACGTACACAATGTTGACATCTATAGTTATATTTTGATAAACAAACATAAATAAGCTTTTAGCACGTAAACAATGTTGATACCTAGTTATATTTTGATAAACAACCATAAATTAATCTTTCAGCACGTACACAATGTTGACATCTATAGTTATATTTTGATAAACAAACATAAATGAAGCTTTCAGCACGTACACAATGTTGATACCTAGTTATATTTTGATAAACAACCATAAATTAATCTTTCAGTGCATACACAATGTTGCCATCTATACTTATATTTTAATAAAAAACAAAAACAAAGTAACCTTTCAGCATGTAAACAATGTTGACATCCATAGTTTTATTTTGATAAACAACCATGAATAAATCTTTCAGTACATACACAATGTTGACATCTATAGTTATATTCTAATTTAAATAATCATAGTTATCTTTCAGCACTTACACAATGTTGACATCTATAGTTATATTTTGATAAACAATCATAAATTAATATTTCAGCACATACACAATGTTGACATCTATAGTTAATTTTAATAAAAAATCATAAATTAATCTTTCAACACGTACACAATGTTGACATCTATAGTTATATTTTAATAAAAAAAATCCTAAATTAATCTTTCAGCACGTACACAATGTTGACATCTATAGTTATTTCTAAATAAAAAAAATCATAAATTAATCTTTCAGCACATACAATGTTGACATCTATAGTTATATTTTGATAAACAATCATAAATTAATCATTCATCAGATACACAATATTGACATCTATAGTTATATTTTGATAAACAATCAAATTAATCTTTCAGCACGCACACAATGTTGACATCTATAGTTATATCTTGATAAGTAATCAAATTGTTTCAGCACATACACGATGGTGACATCTATAGTTATTTTTTGATAAAGAACGATAAATTAATCTTTCAGTACATACACAATGTTGACATCTATAGTTATATTTTGATAAACAATCATAAATTAAGCTTTCAGCACATACACAATGTTGACATCTATAGTTATATTTTAATTAAAAAAATCATAAATTCATCTTTCAGCAAGTGCACAATGTTGACATCTATAGTTATATTTTGATAAATAATCAAATAATGTTTCAGCACATACACAATGTTGACATCTACAGTTATATTTTGATAAAGACGAGGAAAAACCCGCTACTCGTAAGCGGCGCATGCAACAGCAACAAACAGACGGCCCACCATATATAATTTTGTACTAACTTATAAGGCAGAACAAGAAGGCAGAGCAGCTTACCGACTTTGCCGATAAATTTAAATTGATAAATACTTTTTCTTCCAAAAAAAATTACTTCTCGTCAAGTGACTTTTGGCAACTTTGACATGGAAAGACATATCCTTCCCCCATCTAAAAACACTAATTGTTTCTGACTTTGGAAAATATAACCCCAACAAAAACAGACGGCAGAGAAAAATTCTTATTTTTTTTGCCTTTTTTATATTTTCTTACTCACTTTTTTGTAAATGTGTCATGGCCAACAATACTAGTACTTAAGCTTGCTCGCAATTACCTTGCAAGCTTGTATCTCCAGTAAATGAGCAGTATTATCGGTCGGTGAGTATCGAAATGCGGTTATCAAACATGGTTTATGATCATTTTAATTTGAAACAGTGACATACTAACTGTTGGGTAATTGTTACATCACTAGAACGTATGGATGTGTGCGTTTGCTATTTCTATAATATATATTACGTGAAACTGACCTATCTGTAGGAGTTTTAGATCATGGGATTTACAAAAATACTAGCCAATGACAAATTAATAAAATCAGCATGATAAAAATGTTATTGTGTTTAATTTAATTACTTGTTAAAAAAAACAAAACAATGTCTTAGTACTAGATCAGGAGTCATAATCGGATCGGATCTGGGGCCAAAAATGCTGATGAGAACATCCCTAACGACAGTTACATGTTATCTAATCATAACATGTGCTGGCCTGCGGCCAAGGCAATCATTTTAATACATTATTGTTTTTTTTCAAAACACAATTTTGTCATCATTTGTTATTCCGTTCCAATTTTTTTAACAGATAATCAATTTTTATTAGGTATTTTCAGAGGTGAAGTTCATTAATCTTACGATGATTACATATTAAAATTCCTGAGACCTCAGAAATAAAAAAATAAAAAAATCATTGTCCCCTCAACTGAGCTGAATTTATCTTCTAAAAGCTGGCAGAAAAATCAATGAAGGTGATATTAAAAACTGCCAAAAAGCGTCAAGAAGGGCTTATTTAAATGTTGTTCTAGAACAGGGGTCTCAAACTCAATTTACCTGGGGGCCACTGGAGGCAGAGTCTGGGTGAGGCTGGGCCGCAAGAAAATATTTCTTTAAAAAAATGTTGCATACTCCTCAGCATGTCTAATTGTATAATGACGTTTCAAATTGTATCCCAACTTTCTCTGTGCAAAAAAGACACGTCGGGTTGCCGATGTGCTCAACAAAGAAATATTGCATCTCCCACTTTTCCTGGAATTGTCTTTGCTCATCACTAACCTTTCTCTTCACTGCAGGCTTTGAAAAAGACATGTTTGGGGTTGTGGAATATATTTGTATTTAGTGGACGCACGGGGAATAATGTTATCTCCGCAATGTGTGTCGTTCCGCTTTTCCTCCCTACAGCAACACGGCGGTCGGCGGATAATAGCCGGGAAAGTAAAGTTAAAAGTTAAAGTGCCAATGATTGTCACACACACTCTTGGTGTGGCGAAATTATTCTCTGCATTTGAGCCATCACCCTTGATCACCGCCTTGGATGTGAGGGGAGCAGTGGGCAGCAGCGGTGCCGCGCCCGGGAATCATTTTTGGTGATTTAACCCCCAATTCCAACCCTTGATGCTGAGTGCCAAGCAGGGAGGTAATGGGTCCCGGGATAGCGAGCGCAAAAAAAGTGACTGGCGTCATATAGAAATATATGTAGTGTTCATCGTGTGAGGCAATGCAAATTAAACAATAAAAAAACAAATAACAGTTTGAACTAGTCCAGGTTATCGGGGACCGTTATTACTGACGTACAGTTGTCGCGGTGTGACTGCAGCCAGGCACGTAAGAAAACCCTCGTCTCCATGGCAACGTTTCTGCCGCTTACACTCATTTGCCGCTTTTCCAGTAATGCAGAGGTAGGCAACCCAGAAGCTTGAAAGAGCCATTTTGGACCCAAATAACACAACGCTGTCAAGCACCATTCATATAAAACTCGCAGGCCGAACTAACATTAAACTTTCATATTAAGGTGGGGGCCGCAAATGCCAAGTCTGTATTGCGCAGAGATTCGGGAGTTTAGCTGCTTGTATGCCATTCACTGTAGAAGTAAGACAATCAAGCCATGTTATATCACACAATTCAAAGCGTGACATACCTGCCACGTTGACTTTTTCCGGATTGGCGGAGCTGGCTGTGGAGGGGCTGAAGCCGCTGGTCAGATTACTCCCTGTGCCGTTGTACATGTTTTCCACCTTGGACTCCAGCTTGCCCAGCCTCAGCATGATGTTATCCAGCAGCACTGCGAGCGTCTTCTTCAGGTCTGGAAAAAAACATGAATCTTATTGGTCGGGCAAACAAACAGGTGGTGTATTTATTTATTTTTATTTCTTTGCTCAAACAATGAATACATTTGGTTGAGAGCAGATCTGGAAAAGGGATAATGGACTATTCATGCAACTACTACTATTCAGTTGCACGGTTCAACTGTGATCAATAGAGCAAAAGGGGTCCATGCTGAACAAAAGGAAGTTTGAATGTTTAATTAATTACCAGCTTACTTATCAATGCTACGGACACGAGCATGGGAATTACTCCTCTGCCCGCACTGTAGGGAGTCTTTCTAAGCTACATTTGAAACACTTTGAACAGGAACACTTCAGTTCACTCCAGCAGGCAGGCTGGCTCAGGCTCATTTAAATGTACACCCAGACTCTCTTGTGTTTGAGAATGACCTTGCAGTTTAATTTGCTTTTCCCCCCTTCATGCTTTCAGGACTCTAGGACACTTCTAATTGCTGATCGAGGAAAAAGATACAATTCAAAACAGACAATGCAGAGAGAAGAGGTAGTCCGAAGCATCTTAGCAATTTGTTTTCCTTACATCACAAGTGTATGTAAGTGTATTTTATCCGCAAAAAAAAATTTTTTTCCGTTTGTTTAGATGACTTAACTGCAGGTTGTCCATCACACACAAGTGGCACATTTTCCCTTGCCGTGTTGCATTTGACATGCCAGTTCTGATCACATCAAAGATTGGCAAAGGCGCCATGAGCACTGGCATGCGGACCAGACTGATACGAGTCAAAAGAATCGCCAGGGACCTGGTCGAACTCAGACAAGTGCTGTGCAGGACTCAGCCTATAACACAGTGAGAAGGTCCAAGAAAGAACTACATAAAAAATGCCAGGTTTTACAGCAGCAGCTTCGCCATGTTGTTGGGCAGAGTACGATTGGGGGAAAAGCCACAACTTTTCCTTTGTTCACATGCTGATTGGCGAGCTGGAGTTCGGCCCAGAAGACTTGTCTTCTTCATTGGTCATCTGCTGTGTTTTTGACAAGAAATTCGCAAATTCGTAATAACATTGGGATGAATGAGTTTGACACAATGTTAAACAGCCAGTATCAGAAGAGTAATAGTTCACAAAATCAAGATTACAATCTTATCAAGATTGTGTGACAGTTTTACATGCTTACTGTATGGTATTTAGGGCAGAGCGATATATCGATATACTCAATGTATCGCGGGTTTGTCTGAAAAGGACTATATCGTAATATTCGAGTATACGTTCTCACGCAGTTGCTTTTAGCTGCTGGCATTACACTAAAGCAGGGGTGTCAAACTGAAATACAGAGTGGGTCAAAATGTTAAACGGTTGAACAAATGAACCTTTTAATAGGGACCCAAACAAGTTTTGCATTAAATATTGAACAAGCAAGGCATATATAACTTTAGTGACATGCAAAATCCTGTTTCAAATAATAATAATTAAAAAAATATCAATGGCATATCAAATAAAATTTAAATAAACATTTTATGCCTTTTTATGTATTTGCAATCTTCTGAGGTAAATATCAATTTGTTTCCACAGGCTAATAGTACATTTGAAAATAAAATAACAATAATGAATGAACCAAACATTCAAGCCTTGAAGTAGCAAGAGAAAATGAATGAATAAAACCTTAATTATTGGTCAGTTTGCTGGAAGTTTCCCGGAAGAGTTAGTGCTGCAAGGGGGTCTGGGTATTTGTTCTGTTGTGTTACGGTGCGGATGTTCACCCGAAATGTGATTGTCATTCTTATTTGGTGTGGGTTCACAGTGTGGCGCATATTTGTAGCAGTGCTAAAGTTGTTTATACGGCCACCCTCAGTGTGACCTGTATGGCTGTTGACCAAGTATGTCTTGCATTCACTTGTGCGTGTGTGTGTGTGTGTGTGTGTGTGTGTGTGTAAAAGCCAGAAATATTATGTGACACGTTGTTAGTATGGAGGAAAATCGGACGTGACGACAGGTTTTAGAGAACGCTAAAGGCAGTGCCTTAAATGCACGCACCCAATATAGTTGTCCAGGTGGAAATCGGTAAAAATTCGGGAGAATGGTTGCCCGGGGAGATTTACGGGAGGGGCACTGAACTTCGGGAGTCTACCGGGAAAATTAGGAGGGTTGGCAAGTATGAGTATTAGCTGTGAATGTGGTGTTACAGCGGCACCGACGCTGTATAACACCCGCGGGCCAGCTATAATGCTAAATTGATATTGCCTCAAGGGCCAAATTAAATTACACGGCGGGTCAGATTTGGCCCGCGGGCCAGAGTTTGACACCCATGCACTAAAGGCTCTTCCCACTCTTTCTTGTCTCTCCTCACAGACAGCAAGCGCACCTTCTTAAATACGTCACATAGGTATACGCCCTCGCCTAGCAGAGAGGTAGCAGCATGGGTAACGTTTGCTGTGATGCTATCAGAGCCGTGCGAGCGGTAATACGACAGAAAGAAGATGCGAATCTGGTAACAAATGCAGGAGAATAATTCCCAAGAAAAACAGCAGGTGGTCCATCGTCTGGCGGTGGTTTGGCTTCAAGGAGGAATATGTCGAACAGACAACCTTAATTTGTCAAGTGTGGGGCAAAAGCGTTGCTACAAAAAGTAGCATAACTGCTAATATGTAGCATCATTTGAAATGTCCCCTGCTAGAGAATGAAGAGTGCTTACTCCACATGTCAACATCTCCATTCGGTGCCACACGCCCACACCATCAAAATGCCAAGGCGAAAATTTCCAGATCAACACAGTCTGACAAAAAATAGTCAACAACAAAAGGGGATAATGTCCGCAGTAACCTACCACATAGCAAACACTATTTGATTTCCTATCATTCAGCTCATTTTTATTTGCCAGTTATTGAAATATCTTGTGTGACATCATGCACAATAGTGCACTTTAGTTGTTTTAAACTATTGTAGTGGCGTTCTGTACAAAAAGTACACTTTAACTTAGTGACATCATGCACAAAAGCGCACTAATAGCTTGTTTTAAAAGGTCTCTGACAATCTTGCACTGTCTGTTTTGGAATGACATGAATGTTTGTGCCACTGCTTAATAACAACAGAGACCCCCAGACTGTTGAATAACTTAAGGTGTACATCAAGCAAGAATGGAGAAGAATTCCACCTGAAAAGCTTCCAAAATTGGTCTCCTCAGTTCCCAAACGTTTACTGAGTGTTGTTAAAAGGAAAGGCCATGTAACACAGTGGTAAAAATGCCCCTGTGCAAACTTTTTTGCAATGTGTTGCTGCCATTAAATTTGAAGTTAATGATTATTTGCACAAAAAAAAAAAATAGGTTTATCAGTTTGAAGTTTAAATATCTTGTCTTTGCACTCTATTCAATTGAATATAAGTTGAAAAGGATTTGCAAATCGTTGTATTCTGTTTTTATTTATAAATTACACAAGACAACTTCACTGGTTTTGGGTTTTGTATTTATTCAAGCCTCTAAATAGACCCCCTTTTAAGACCAGTTGACCTGCCGCTTCTCTTTTCTGCTCTGCCCCACTCTCTTGCGTGGCGAGGTTATCAGGTAGCCACGGATCAGTTTCCACGGAGAAGGCGCTAGTTCTTCCAAGTCGAGACCCGGGGATAGACCACTCCTCCGGGCATCAGTTAATGAGGTCTCTGCGCTGCTGACAAGAGGATCCCCCCTCTGGCCTCCTGTTGGACTGGACTCTCACACTATTAACCGTACTCACCCGGCCTCCATTGCACTGTCGGCAAGAGGGGCACGTCTGTGGTCCCTCCAAAGCAGGGGTGCCAAACTCAAATACTGAGTGGGCCAAAATTTAAAACTGAACAAAGCCGGAGGCCAAGCTTGAACAAATTAACCTTTTAATAGGGACCCAAACAAGTTTTGCATTGAATATTGAACACGCAAGGCTTCAATAACTTTATAGTGACATGCAAAATTGAGTTTCAAATAATAATAATAATAATAATTAAAAATATCAATGGCATATGAAATACAATTTAAATAAAAATTGGATGCCTCTTTTTAATTTGCAGCCTTCTGAGGTAAATAGTAAAATAAACTTTTTTCCAAAGGCTAAAAACACATTTTTTAAATAAAATAACAATAATAAATGAATTAAATATTCAAGCCTTGAAGTAGCAAGAGAAAGTGCATGAATAAAATGTTAATTATTGCTCAGTTTGCTAGAATAATTTGCTTTAACACTGAACATGGAACAAGCAAAATACTGCAAAATCAACATTCAAAAAAACAAACGAAAAAACATTGGTGGTATATTAAATAAAATAAAATAAAACATTGAATGTGTCTTTTCTATTTGCAGCCTTCTGAGGTAAATATCAACATTACCTTTTTCCACAGGTTAATATACAGCACCCCCCGCGACCCCAAAAGGGAATAAGCGGTAGGAAATGGATGGATGGATGGATAAAATAACAATGAGGTGGGCGGGGTTTGGTGGTAGCGGGGGGGGGGGGGGGGGGGGGGGGGGGGGGGGGGGCTGGTGTATTGTAGCATCCCGGAAGAGTTAGTGCTGCAAGGCTTTCTGGGTATTTGTTCTGTTGTGTTTATTTTGTGTTACGGTGCAGATGTTCTCCCGAAACGTGGTTGTATTTCTTGTTTGGTGTGGGTTGACACTGTGGCGCATATTTGTAACAGTGTTAAAGTTGTTTATACGGCCACCCTCAGTGTGACCTGTATGACTGTAGATCAAGTATGCCTTGCATTAACGCATGTGTGTGTAAAAGCCGCTTATATTATGTGACTGGGCCGGCGCGTGTTAGTACGGAGGAAAAGCGGATGTAACGACAGGTTGTAGAGAACGCTAAAGGCAATGCCTTTAAGGTACGCCCCCAATATTATTGAACGGGTGGAAATCAGGAGAATGGTTGCCCCGGGAGATTTTCGGGAGGTGCACTGAATTTCAGGAGTCTCCCGGTAAAGTCAGGAGGGTTGGCAAGTATGAGTATTAGCGGTGAATGCGGTGTTACAGCGACACCTCCGCTGTATAATATCGGCGGGCCAGCTCTAATGTTAATTTGATATTGCCTCAAGGGCCAAATGAAATTACACGGCGAGCCAAATTTTGACACCCATGCTTTAAAGGATTCTCATTGTCCAATCGGGTTGAGTTTTTTCCTGCCCAGATGTGGGATCAGTTCAGTTTGCGAAGACCCTTGAGGCACTTGTGATTAAGGTCTATATAAATAAAC
>NC_084637.1:26691693-26704193 GCF_033978795.1 Nerophis ophidion
CCAGTGGCTTGTTGTATTTTTTGAAGTTTTTTTAAAAATTTTACCGGTCCCGAAATATCCCTAAATAAAGCTTTAAAGTGCCTTATTTTCGCTATCTT
Source organism: Nerophis ophidion (assembly GCF_033978795.1). Classification (NCBI taxonomy): domain Eukaryota; kingdom Metazoa; phylum Chordata; class Actinopteri; order Syngnathiformes; family Syngnathidae; genus Nerophis; species Nerophis ophidion. The sequence goes on from NC_084637.1 coordinate 26,691,792, forward strand.
CAAAACCACTATCCATTTCCCTGTGACGTCATACAGGGCTGCCAACACAAACAACATGGCGGTTACCACAGCAAGATATAGCGACATTAGCTCGGATTCAGACTCGGATTTTAGCGGCTTAAGCGATTCAACAGATTACGTATGTATTGAAACAGATGGTCGGAGTATGGAGGCAGATAGCGAAAACGAAATTGAAGAAGAAATTGAAGCTATTGAGCGAATAGCTATTGACGCTATTCGGCCATAGTATGGGTGTACCTAATGAAGTGGCCCATAGCATGGCTGCCTTATTAGCATCGCCGGTAAGATGTGCGGACCAAACGATCAGGACTTTCGCATCTTGTGACACTGGAGCAACTTAAATCAGTCGATTGGTAAGTGTTTGTTTCACATTAAATGTGGGTATCTAGTTTCAAATGTACATACAGCTAGCGTAAATAGCATGTTAGCATCGATTAGCTGGCAGTCATGCCGTGACCAAATATGTCTGATTAGCACATAAGTCAACAACATCAACAAAACTCACCTTTGTGATTTCGTTAACTTAATCGTTGCAAATGCATCTGCAGGTTATCCATACATCTCTGTGCCATGTCTGTCTTAGCATCGCCGGTCAAATGTGAAGACACTTTGGTACATTCAATGGGGGTCTGGCGGCAGATTTCTTGCCAGTGGTGCAACTTGAATCCCTCCCTGTTAGTGTTGTTACACCCTCCGACAACACACCGACGAGGCATGATGTCTCAAAGGTTCCAAAAAATAGTCGAAAAAACGGAAAATAACAGAGCTGAGACCCGGTGTTTGTAATGTGAAAATGAATATGGCGGGTGTGTTCTGACGTCATCGCTAAAAGACCAATAAACAGAAAGGCGTTTAATTTGCCAAAATTCACCCATTTAGAGTTCGGAAATCAGTTAAAAAAATACATGGTCTTTTTTCTGCAACATCAAGGTATATATTGACGCTTGCATAGGTTTGGTGATAATGTTCCCCTTTAAATAATACTTTCATTGACGGTTATGTAGTGGGATCATTTCCTTGGCATTAAAACAGGGGACTATAAGGGGAAATTGGACCAAGACTTTCATTGGCATAGCTGTAAGGCCAACTTGTACGGTGCCCCCCATATCTCAACCACACAACAGAACAAAGAAGAGATAACCTTCCCAAGCACGGCAAGGATTATTGCAGCAATAAAGGCTTACACCTTGCCCAGCCCCTCTCTGACCTGTAGCAGAATCCTCGTGAATTGTGACATTAAATCTCAGGAGATAAACGATAACATAAGCATCCGAGTTCAAAAGAATCCCACAATTGCTGCTGAAACGCCCAAAGGAAAACATACAACGCGAGTGTCAGGTGACCGGTCACCTCCAGGGCACAACTCGTCTTTAGTCTGGGAAATGTAGAAGTCTTTGTTATGTCTGATTTGTTGGAAAGAATAAACAGGAAAAGCCTCCGATGGAGAGGATTTACGTAGCGCTAATGAGCCACTTCGCGGAAGCTACATGGACCAAAACAATTCTCGGTTCTTCTTTTTCCAACTGTGAAAACATGCACTTTAACATGTTTAATATTCATCGAAATAACATTTTTTGCCTACAGAAATGAGTCCATTTTATATTTGTGTTTATTTACTTAGGATAACAAGTTATTTACCGTCCATTTACAGTAGAATGGCAAACATTTCTATAGTAATGAGAAATATAAGTTTATATCCTTTTACATAGTTTCTTGCATTATTATTGTATATTATAATATCATTACATAATAACCACTATATAGTTTTTTATGGGTTATTTCTTCAGTTTAAGACCATGATGTAGACCAGGGGTCGGGAACCTTTTTGGCTGAGGGAGCCAAAAAGCCAAATATTTTAAAATGTATTTCTGTAAGAGCCATGTAATATTTTTTTTTAACACTGAACACAACTAAAAACGTGCATTTTTAAGTAAGACCAACATTTCTAGAGTATAATAGGTCTCTTATTCTTTGTAATAAAGCTAACTGTGGAGGCGGCGTGGCCTGCGGGCCTGCAGCGAAGCGGGTGTGGCAGGACCGGCCTCAAAATCAGCGACAGGTGCGGAGATGGCCCACCTGCGCCTTGTTATCTAATCACCTGTCGCTCTGTTATAAGCAGCAGCCAGGAGGAGAGACGGGGTTGGAGCTGGAGCCAGAGCGAGAACGAAAGAGAAAAAGAAAATTGCTGGAAAGCAACTGAGACACTTATTGAAAATTACAAAATATTGTAACCGTGAAACAGGCTCCCATGTCGGTGCTTGGTTTGTCTGAAGAACCTCCAGGAGGGAAAGCCCCACACTAACCAATAATAAATACATAACTTTTACCATTAACGCAACTTCTTCAACATAAAAAAGCATGAGAATGTTTTATGTTTTGAACGTTATTTTTAACACTGTGATTACAAGGGGAATTATTCATTACTTGTCAGCTCAGATTTATCCGAGAGCCAGATGCAGTCATCAAAAGAGCCACATCTGGCTCGCGAGCCATAGGTTCCCTACCCCTGATGTGACCAGGGGTGTCAAACTCCAATACAGAGTGGGCCAAAATTTAAAACTGAACAAAGCCGTGGGCCAAGGGTGAACAATTTAACCTTTTAATAGGGACCCAAACAAGATTTGCATTGAAAATTAAACAAGCAAGGCTTATATAACTTTATAGTGACATGCAAAATTGAGATTCAAATAATAATAATTAAAAATATCAATGGCATATCAAATAAAATTTAAATAAAAATTGAATGCCTCTTTTCTATTTGCAGCCTTCTGAGGTAAATATCAAAATAAACTTTTTCCACAGGCTAATAATAAATTACAAAATAAAATAGCAATAATGAATTACCGTATTTCCTTGAATTGCCGCCGGGGCGCTAATTAATTTAAAACCTCTTCATCCCAGGTATAAGTAGTCTGTTTTCATTGAAAAATTCCACAGTATTCTGGACATCTGCTTTTTTGAATCTTTTGCAACTTGTTCAATGAATAATGGAGACGTCAAAGAAGAAAGCTGTAGGTGGGAAGCCGTGTATTGCGGCCGCCTTTAGCAACACAAACACAGCCGGTGTTTCATTGTTTACATTCCCGAAAGATGACGGTGAAGTTTACTATGGAACAGAGAGGTCAAGCGAACATGGTTGGATTGGACCTCCCACACAAAGTACAGTGTATTATGCAGTGATCATTTCGAAAGATTGTGTTTCGAAGAGGGTCCCTTGCGAAGGGCAGAGATGGGCATCGCCACCACCCGTCAAATGGTGCTGAAGAAAAGTGCGGGGCCGACCTTCAGGTTGTACAGGTACGACCATATAATCTCACTAAAACACTAGTAACACAATAAGCAGATAACGGATTTTCCAGAATTATCCTAGTAAATTTGTCTAATAACATCTGAATCGCTCCCACTGTATAGTCTTTTTTTTTTTTTCCCAGTCCTTCAATCTTACTTTTCTCATCCACGAATCTTTCATCCTCGCTCGAAATTAATGGGGAAATAGTCGCTTTCTCAGTCCGAATCGCTCTCGCTGTTGGTGGCCATGATTGTAAACAATGTGAGGATGTGAGGCGCTACACAACCCGTGGCGTCACGCGCACATTGTCTGCTACTTCCGGTACAGGCAAGGCTTTTTTATCAGCACCAAAATTTGCAAACTTTATCGTCGATGTTCTCTACTAAATCAATTCAGCAAAATCTGGCAATATCACGAAATGATGAAGTATGACACACAGAATGGACCTGCTATCCCCGTTTAAATAAGAAATTCTCATTTCAGTAGGCCTTTAAACTGACGTGGTTATGTGTACTGACTTATATCACATCCAATCATTAGACATTAGACATTTCTGGAGGCTGGCCAAGCAATAATATTCTACTTCTGATCGAAAAAAGATTGTCAATAAAGCACGTATGCCTTCTTACAAAAGACAGCACTGGTCAAAGTCCATAACAACAACTTTGCTGTCTGTTCGGGTATCGTTAAATCTTAGTACATCCTTACACATCACATGTTATTGCGTTAAAGGAATTAATTAAGTCTTAAGTGGAACTGCACTTTTTGGGGTAATTTTGCCTATCGTTCACAATCATTATGAGAGAAAAGAAGACAATAGTTTTTTTTTTGCATTGTAATGAGTAAAAATTGGCTCAATCTCGGTGGCTACATTGCAGCTAATGGGAGTAATTCATTATACCTCTTTAAAAATGCAAAAAAAAAAAAAGGATATGTATCTTCTTGTCTCTCATAAGGATTGTAAACTAAAAAAAAATGCAGTTCCCATTTTTGAGGGGGCAGGGCAGTGTATAGCACGCCATTTCCTAATTTGCATATGGCTGTTGCTATATTTAGGACCATTATCTGTTTGTGTTTAGTCGCAAAACGCATGTTTTAAAAGACGTGTGACGGTATCTCATGTTGCATTTGACAACCAAAAAAATGACTTTTTCTCACGTGTTTCGTTTCATTTTGTGCGGCAGTGGAAATCATTAACAAGCTGTAGTGTCTTATCGGGTTCTTTTGGCTCACAGGAATCCGGAGGCAGCGGACAGGTACGGACAGGCCAATTGGTGTGTGGCTTCAGCGGTCGCGGAGGCAAAAACTCGGACATGGGAGAAGTTCGGAGAAGCAATGGAAAACGAATTGCGGACGGCTTCGAAGCGATTCTGGACCACCATCCGCCGCCTCAGGAAGGGAAAGCAGTGCACTGTCAACACCGTGTATGGTGAGGATGGTGTTCTGATGATCTTGACTGCGGATGTTGTGGATCGGTTGAAGGAATACTTTGAAGACCTCCTTAATCCCACCAACACGTCTTCCTATGAGGAAGTAGTTCCTGGGGAATCTGTGGTGGGCTTTCCAATTCCTGAGGTTGCTAAGGTAGTTAAAAAGCTCCTCGGTTGCAAGGCCCCGGGGGTGGATGAGATCTGCCCGGAGTTCCTTACGGCTCTGGATGCTGTGGGGCTGTCTTGGTTGACAAGACTCTGCAAGACTCGGGGACAGTACCTCTGGATTGGCAGACCAAGGTGTTGGTTTGTCTCTTTGAGAAGGGGAACCGGAGGGTGTGTTCAAACTATCGTGGGATCGCACTCCTCAGCCCTCCCGGTAAGGTCTAATCCGGATGTTGTGAAGAGGAGGCTACGCCGGATAGTCGAACCTCAGATTCAGGAGGAACAGTGTGGTTTTCGTCCTGGTCGTGGACCAGCTCTATACTCTCGGCAGGGTACTTGAGGGTGCATGGAAGTTTGCCCAACCAGTCTACATGTGCTTTGTGTACTTGAAGAAGGATTTGACCGTGTCCCTCGGGTTGTCACACAAGATATTTCAATAACTGTCAAATAAAAATGAGCTGCATAATAGGAAATCAAATCGCTATGTGGTAGGTTACTGCTGAAGACATTTTGTTGATGTAGCACCGAATGGAGGTGTTGATATGCGGAGTAAGCACTCTTCATTCTCTAGCAGGTGACTTTTCAAATGATTCTACATATTAGCAGTAATGCTACTTTTTTAGCAACGCTTTTTCCGGTTGTCAGTTCGACATATTCCCACTTGAAGCCAAACCACCGCCAGACGATGGACCCCTGCTGTTTTTCTTGGGAATTAATTCTTCCTTCATTTGTTACCAGATTCGCACCTTCTTTCTTTCGTATCACCACTCGCACCACAGCTAACGTTACCCATGCTGCTACCTCTCTGCTCCGCGAGGGTGTATACGTGTGTGACGTATGTAAGAAGGTGCGCTTGCTGTCTGTGAGAAGGAGGGACAACAAAGAGTGGGAAGAGCCTGTAGTGTAATCCCAGGAGCTGAAAGCAACTGCGTGAGAACGTATACTCGTATATCACGATGTAGTCATTTTCTATATCGCACAGAGACAAACCCACGATATATCGAGTATATCGATGTATCGCCCAGCCCTAAGGCCCTCCACCATCTAGCTCGCGATCGACGTAATGGGAACCCCTTCGCTAGTCTTTTCATAAATTTATCCAAGTGCAGTTATCAATCATGTTTTTTTAATCATTTCATTTAAATACGGTACTAACAACAGTCGGGAGTTTTATCATTGCTACCGTTTATATGCGTGTCATAGCTTCTGCTAAGAGTGACCGCTCTGACTCTGTAAAAGGTAGCCATCCGTTGTAGTTAGATAATTTTTCAACTCAAACTAATGACCTAAGTAAAGACCAATGTAGCGGCTCTACGAACAAAAAGAAAACCCAACAGACACAAAAATGTTGTGCTTATTTGACTGATGAGTGTTGGAAAAGTTGACAAGGTTTGTTATTTTAGGTTAAAACAGAAAGAGTACTCACCATAAGCGGTCATGGTGCCAACATAGGGTCCATCGATGACGTTTTGGTTCTCCTCAGCCAGTGCTTTGATGTAGCGCTTGCTGAGGTCCAGGATCTGCTGCCGAAGCATAGCGCTGTTCTCATGGCTGGCTTGCTGCTGGATGGTGAAGTGGAGCAGCATCATGCCCCAGATGAACCCAAAGCTGACCAGGAAGAAGCCGAGCTTCTGGGATGACAGCTTCCACAAGAAAGGCGTCGCCATGCTCGCGAGATCGCCAGCGGGAGAACACGGGGGCTGTGAAGAAACTGGGGGATGCTTCCAGCAACCCAGGCGGGCGGGATCAGGAAGGGACGTTAGGCATGGTTGTCCATTTGTGTGGGGGCCCGATGTTTGCTGGGCGGTGGTCCTCACCGCCCGTGTTGATCACGAAGCAGCAAGTCAACTTGCTACATTGTACTGCCGAGAAGAAAGAAACAAGTGCCGTGTCAGTTGGATAATTAGTTGCATAATACAGCAGTTATTCCGATTAATCAGAGTTGTCATTAATGTCTCTATTATTGTCATATTTTCTTAAAAGTCATATTTCCTGTCACATACATTCCAGAAGCAGACTTTATAATACAGAGATCGTTAAATCTGTGTTAAAAGTTGTTACGCATAAGTGTCCCCCCCCCAACAAATTCCTTTATTTCACACAGCACCATGTTTTTGGGACCATAGGGCGAACCGAATTACAGTATAAGGCGCATTAAAGGGGTCATATTATAAACACTTCCTTTTGGTCTACATCAGTGGTTCTCAACCTTTTTTCAGAGATGTACCCCCTGTGAACATTTTTTTTAATTCAAGTACCCCCAAATCAGAGCAAAGCGATTTTTGGTTGAAAAAAAGAGATAAAGAAGTAAAATACAGCACTATGTCATCAGTTTCTGATTTATTAAGTTGCATAACAGTGCAAAATATTGCTCATTTGTAGTGGTCTTTCTTGAACTATTTGGAAAAAAAGATATAAAAATAACTAAAAACTTGTTAAAAAATAAACAAGTGATTCAATTATAAATAAAGATTTCCACACATAGAAGTAATCATCAACTTAAAGAGCCCTCTTTGGGGATTGTAAGAGAGATCCATCTGGATTCATGAACATAATTCTAAACATTTCTTCACAAAAAAAGAAATCTTTAACATCAATATTTATGGAACATGTCCACAAAAATCTAGCTGTCAACACTGAATATTGCATTGTTGCATTTATTTTCACAGTTTATGAACTTACATTCATATTTTGTTGAAGTATTATTCAATAATTATATTTATAAAGGATTTTTGAATTGTTGCTATTTTTAGAATATTTCAAAAAAATCTCACGTACCCCTTGGCATACCTTCAAGTACCCCCAGGGGTACGCGTACCCACATTTGAGAACCACTGGTCTACATAACATGTAATTGTTGTTCTTTGGTCAAAATGTTGCATTGATTTTTTTATTTTGTTTTATTTTGTTTTCAGGACTTATGCAGATCCCAAATACACATCAGCAGGTACAAATAGGTAAGAAAAGTTGTTTTTGCATAATATTTTGCGAAACAAAAAAACAGATAAAGTCTCCTAATATGTACCATTTTGGGGTCCTTATACACACACCAAAATAATACCCGTATGTTGAAGCACAATACTGACTACGGTAGCCGTAATGCACCGACAATCCATTAAGCGATGCAGCTTCGTAGCTTACCAATCTGTCGTATCTGACCGTTTTTTTTGCGTCGTGTGTAACGTTCCATATTGTCAATGAAACATCAACGTTTTGGTGTAGCTTGCCAGCATCATTTATCGAACAGGCGTCAACTTGCAGTCCACACGTACCTCTCATGTCTGACTGCAATCTACTGGTCACACTTATCATTATACTTTGTACCAAATAAAATTCCTTCGAGGTCGGTAAGCGCAACCAGAATTAATACCCGTATGTTGAAGCACAGTACTGACTACGGTAGCCGTAATGCACCGACAATCCATTAAGCGATGCAGCTTCGTAGTTTACCAATCTGTCGTATCTGACAGATTTTTTTGCGTCGTGTGTAACGTTCCATTTTGTCAATGAAACATCAACGTTTTGGTGTAGCTTGCCGGCATCATTAATCGAACAGGCGTCAACTTGCAGTCCACACGTACCTCTCATGTCTGACTGCAATCTACTGGTCACACTTATCATTATACTTTGTACCAAATAAAATTCCTTCGAGGTCGGTAAGCGCAACCAGAATTAATACCCGTATGTTGAAGCACAGTACTGACTACGGTAGCCGTAATGCACCGACAATCCATTAAGCGATGCAGCTTCGTAGTTTACCAATCTGTCGTATCTGACAGATTTTTTTGCGTCGTGTGTAACGTTCCATTTTGTCAATGAAACATCAACGTTTTGCTGTAGCTTGCCAGCATCATTTATCGAACATGCGTCAACTTGCAGTCCACACGTACCTCTCATGTCTGACTGCAATCTACTGGCCACACTTATCATTATACCTTGTCCATCCATCCATCCATTTTCTACCGCTTATTCCCTTTCGGGGTCGCGGGGGGCGCTGGCGCCTATCTCAGCTACAATCGGGCGGAAGGCAGGGTACACCCTGGACAAGTCGCCACCTCATCGCAGGGCTAACACAGATAGACAGACAACATTCACACTCACATTCACACACTAGGGCCAATTTAGTGTTGCCAATCAACCTATCCCCAGGTGCATGTCTTTGGAAGTGGGAGGAAGCCGGAGTACCCGGAGGGAACCCACGCATTCACGGGGAGAACATGCAAACTCCACACAGAAAGATCCCGAGCCTGGATTTGAACCCAGGACTGCAGGAACTTCGTATTGTGAGGCAGACGCACTAACCCCTCTGCCACCGTGAAGCCCATACCTTGTACCAAATAAAATTTCTTCGGGGTTTGTAAGCGCAAGCAGAATTAATACGTACATTAGGCGCATCGGGTTATAAGGCTCATTGTCGATTTTTGAGAAAATGTAAGGATTTTAAGTGTGCCTAATAGTCCGACAAAATACGGAAAATGCATTTAATGTAAACATGTATATGTACAGTGCGAATGAATTATCAGTAAAACACATGTAGAAAAGGTAGGATTAAATACAAGCTTTGCTTATTCCTACTTCTTTTCAGGTATGTTAAAATGTGCAATTGTAACCACATTCTTCAATGTAACTTGTTATAACAAATCATAAACAGGTTACACAAGTCTTCTTTCAGCTAAACAGCTAAACAATATTATCTTAATGATATGTTGACTTTATGACAGTTGTGACATTTATTCTTTACTACAATGAGCAAAGGTCAAATGTCTACCATAAAAAATAAGCTGTCAAACATGAGTATTGTTTCTTTGACATGTGGGGATTGGTACAAAATGGCACCGGTGGTAGTAACAAAACCGTAAAAAGAAGTAGCTAACGGAATACAGACTTAGCCACCTGCCACATAAAGAGATTGTACACGTTACGAGAGAAACTTGTATTATCAGAAAGACTAATAAAAGACTGTAAACCAGGCCTGGGCAATTATTTTGACTCAGGGGCCATATTTAGAGAAAAAAAATGTGTCTGGGGGCCAGTATATCTATTTTTAGGAACACTGATACAAAACCTGACAATAATGTCTGATTGAATACTAAAAACATTATGACAGACCGCCTTAAATAAAGGAATAGAATTTAAATGATTTTTTTTACTAAACTAGACACCCAGAATGTACATGAAAATAAAGAATGTGGGATTTACAATATTAACTATGAAGGGTAAAACAGAGCAGGCTACGCCGGATAGTCGAACCTCGGATTCAGGAGGAACAGTGTGGTTTTCGTCCTGGTCGTGGAACTGTGGACCAGCTCTATACTCTCCGCAGGGTTCTTGAGGGTGCATGGGAGTCTGCCCAACCAGTCTACATGTGCTTCGTGGACTTGGAGAAGGCATTCGACCGTGTCCCTCGGGAAGTCCTGTGGGGAGTGCTCAGAGAGTATGGGGTATCGAACTGTCTTATTGTGGCGGTCCGCTCCCTGTACGATCAGTGCCAGAGCTTGGTCCGCATTGCCGGCAGTAAGTCGAACACATTTTCAGTGAGAGTTGGACTCCGCCAAGGCTGCCCTTTGTCACCGATTCTGTTCATAACTTTTATGGACAGAATTTCTAGGCGCAGTCAAGGCGTTGAGGGGTTCCGGTTTGGTGACCGCAGGATTAGGTCTCTGCTTTTTGCAGATGATGTGGTCCTGATGGCTTCATCTGACCGGGATCTTCAGCTCTCACTGGATCGGTTCGCAGCCGAGTGTGAAGCGACCGGAATGAGAATCAGCACCTCCAAGTCCGAGTCCATGGTTCTCGCCCGGAAAAGGGTGGAATGCCATCTCCGGGTTGGGGAGGAGACCCTGCCCCAAGTGGAGGAGTTCAAGTACCTAGGAGTCTTGTTCACGAGTGAGGGAAGAGTGGCTCGTGAGATCGACAGGCGGATCGGTGCGGCGTCTTCAGTAGTGCGGACGTTGTACCGATCCGTTGTGGTGAAGAAGGAGCTGAGCCGGAAGGCAAAGCTCTCAATTTACCGGTCGATCTACGTTCCCATCCTCACCTATGGTCATGAGCTTTGGGTCATGACCGAAAGGATAAGATCACAGGTACAAGCGGCCGAAATGAGTTTCCTCCGCCGTGTGGCGGGGCTCTCCCTTAGAGATAGGGTGAGAAGCTCTGCCATCCGGGAGGAACTCAAAGTAAAGCCGCTGCTCCTTCACATCGAGAGGAGCGAGATGAGGTGGTTCGGGCATCTGGTCAGGATGCCACCCGAACGCCTCCCTAGCGAGGTGTTTAGGGCACGTCCAACCGGTAGGAGGCCACGGGGAAGACCCAGGACACGTTGGGAAGACTATGTCTCCCGGCTGGCCTGGGAACGCCTCGGGATACCCTGGGAAGAGCTAGACGAAGTGGCTGGGGAGAGGGAAGTCTGGGTTTCCCTGCTTAGGCTGGTGCCCCCGCGACCCGACCCCGGATAAGCGGAAGAAGATAGATGGATGGATGGATGGATGGATAAAACACTGAATATTGACAACATATGATCGTCATATCGACTCTCGTCGACATGTTTACGAAATGCAACAAAACAGCAAAATATGAACGCGGAGGGTACAAATAAACCCCACCTACAATCTGATACATCACTAAGCTTTAGAACTTTGTTGTGAAAATCTCCTTCCGCGTCTGTCCCTGACACCTGCATTTAAGGCTGACACTCTGGAAAGACTCTGTGGAAACGCTCCGCCATCCACACTGCTTGGTGACTTACATTACCATAGTAACTACTATATAATGCCAAAGCGCAGATTGCAACCATTCAAATACTTTGTATAGTTCAAGACATACGGTCATTTGAAAAAAAAAATCACTGGACATCATAATGGCAGCTACAGTTTCCATATCAAAGATCTAGAAAAAATTATTTGGGAATGTCCGTCGGGCCAGATTGAAAAGGTACAAATTTGCCCAGGTCTGCTATAGACTATAAAAATGGGACCCATTGCCTCCCTGCTTGGCACTCAGCATCAAGGGTTGGAATTGGGGCTTAAATCACCAAAATTATTCCCGAGTGCAGCCACCGCTGCTCACTGCTCCCCTCACCTCCCAGAGGGTGGAACAAGGGGATGGGTCAAATTCAGAGGTTAATTTCACCCCACCTAGTGTGTGTGTGTGACTATAACTGGCAGCAGTAAGACGGGAGTAATCTCCACAAACAACAAGCTCTTTTTACCCTCAGGGGAAAAAAATGTAAGAGATAAAATAGGGGTTAAGTGACAGAAAACACTCGGAGGCCACCACAAATGTTAAGTTTGTGGAAGTCAGCATGCGTCAGCTTTCTACAGAGTAAGAGATTATTTGATCAATCATTGTACTCGCGACTGTGTTGGATCCAATATGGATTTAACTTTCACAGTATCATGTTAGACCCGCTCGACATCCACTGCTTTCATCCTGTCCAAGGTTCTCATAGTCATCATTGTCACCGACGTCCCACTGGGTCATCATTGTCACTGACGTCCC
>NC_084637.1:26709193-26761693 GCF_033978795.1 Nerophis ophidion
TGGTGGACGCGCGAAAATCTTTGGGACTAATGCAGATCCCAAATACACCAAGTATCAATAAGTAAGAAAAGTTGGTTTTGCATATTTTGCGAAACAAAATTCCATATAATAAAGGGGACATGTCCCCTGCACGTTTTCATTAGGCAGTTTTTGTCCCCCACACTATTGAATGAAGGCAAGTCAAACGCTTGTGCCGGGCGGAAAACCAGTGCCCAGACTGAACCCTGTCTTTAATACCACACACAAACTCATTTATTACATTTCCATGCACTAAATGAGTCTGATTTCTCAAATAAATTGGCTCAAATAATTTAGTTTAATAAGTGGCAGGGTGTTCTCAAAGAGGACATTAAATACTGTACGTGACATGTAGGGGTGTAACGGTACGTGTATTTGTATTGAACCGTTTCGGTACGGGGGTTCCGGTTCGGTGCAGAGGAGTACCGAACGAGTTTCACACGAACATATGCTAAAGTCTTAACAAGCTGCTCCGCTCTGTTCTGCCTCTGTCTGTACACAGCACCCTGCATTGTCCCGCCCACACAACCATCTGATTGGTTACAGACGAAGCCAATCAGCAGTGCGTATTCAGAGCGATGTAGTCAGCGATTTAGCATCGAGCAGATATGAGTTTAGCAGGGGAGAAACGGACTCTTCCCAAATTATACGAAACACTTCCTAGTCAACTAATTTCTAAACATCACTATGAGCCCGTTGACCTTCTAGAAACAAACTGCAACTCAGGTCGCTCGCAGTTCTGGCTTTAGGTGAAGGCTAGTTAGCTTTTAGCGTAACGTTAGCTCATTTTGCGGCGTGTGTGTGTGTGCGCGCGCGTGTGTTACAGACAGTGTTGACTGAGGTGTGTTGAAGCAGCAAAAAAGGACATTATATTAAATGAAGAGTTTCTGTCTGTGATAGTGTATATAATAATGTAAGTGTATCATAAAGCCTACATGAACTCCATGGTCTTCAGGGATGAATAGTCTCTCCTATTGCTATTGTGCTATTTTGTTCAGCTATAGTTACATGAATCATTAGTAATGTACAGCCTAGTTTTGAATGGCAGGGAGCCTGCTATCACATGTTGATAAAAAGATAACATTTACATAATAAAAGTCAACTACAGGCTACCCAAATGCTGTAATAAATTAAGCATGATGAGTTGATTTGAAACTGTTTAATGCTGCACTTTTTATATGTAGAAGAAAAGTTGTGTCATTTTATTTAATCAAAGCAACAATTTGAGGCAGTTTAATGTGGATTAACGTGGGCAGAATTATTATAGTGTTCCCAATGTTAAAAGGATCAAGCCATTGTTTACAAATTTGGTAAATAAATAACCAAAAAATTTATGTTTTGTTGTTTTCTTACTGTACCGAAAATGAACCGAACCGTGACCTCTAAACCGAAGTACGTACCGAACAGAAATTTTTGTGTATCGTTACACCCCTAGTGACATGTCACCAGCACATCGCTGCCGGAGGAAAGACCTCTAAACAGCCATATTTTGACAAAAACTTTTTTGTATACCCAATGAAATTATAAAGAGTAAAAATAATGGGCGGTATAGCTCGGTTGGCAGAGTGGCCGTGCCAGCAACTTAAGGGTTGCAGGTTCGATTCCCGCTTCCGCGATCCTAGTCACTGCCGTTGCGTCCTTGAGCAAGACACGTTACCCACCTGCTCCCAGTGCCACCCACACTGGTTTAAATGTAACTTAGATATTGGGTTTCACTATGTAAAGCACTTTGAGTCACTAGAGAAAAACGCTATATAAATATAATTCACTTCACATAAACTCTATGTTTAGTTAGTCCAGGGGTCACCAACCTTTTTGAAACCAAGAGCTACTTTTTGGGTACTGATTAAAGCGAAGGGCTACCAGTTTGATACACACTTAAATAAATTGCCAGAAATAGCCAATTTGCCCAATTTACCTTTAACTTTATGTTATTATTAATAATTAATGATATTTATCTTTGTGGAAACACTGATCATCTTAATGATTTCTCACAATAAATATATATTTTGATGACATGTTTTCCATAGGTTAAAATCAAATCTGCACTTTGTTAGAATATATAACAAATTGGACTAAGCTATATTTCTAACAAAAACAAATCATTATTTCTTCTAGATTTTCCAGAACAAAAATGTTAAAAGAAATTCAAGACTTTAAAATAAGATTTAAATTTGATTCTACAGATTTTCTAAATTTGCCAGAATACTTATTTTGAATTTTAATCATAGGTTTGAAGAAATATTTCACACATATTCTTTGTCGAAAAAACAGAAGCTAAAATAAAGAATTAAGTTATAATGTATTTATTATTCTTTACAATAAAAAAAACAAAAGTACTTGAACATTGATTTAAATTGTCAGGAAAGAAGAGGAAGGAATTTAAAAGGTAAAAAGGTATACAGGTATATGTTTAAAAATCCTAAAATCATGTTTAAGGTTGTATTTTTTCTCTAAAATTGTCTTTCTGAAAGTTATAAGAAGCAAAGTAAAAAAATAAAATAATTTATTTAAACAAGTGAAGACCAAGTCTTTAAAATATTTTCAAATTCTATTTGAGATTTGTGTCTCTTAGAATTAAAAATGTCAGGCAAGAGACCAGCTTGCTAGTAAATAAATACAATTCAAAAAATAGAGGCAGCTCACTGGTAAGTGCTGCTATTTGAGCTTTTTTTTTAAACAGGCCAGCGGGCGACTCATCTGGTCCTTAAAGGCTACCTGGTGCCCGTGGGCACCACGTTGGTGACCTCTGAGTTATTTAATAGACAACATTAATGTTTTGGTTTGAGGTTTAACTGAAAAATGACTGTTGGACATTTGTTTATGGTTCCCTTCTGTTCAAGAGGAACACTTGGAACAGGCTTAATTTGTGTGGTGGGTCTCACTTTTGGAGCTTCTCGCGATAGATGTAGCAGGCCATTGAATGGTTTCCAGGTTTACGTCAAGTCTAAAAGGCTGAACTAGTTCTTGTGAACTAAAATAACAGGCCATTAAATGGTTTCCAGGTTTACGTCAAGTCTAAAAGGCTGAACTAGTTCTTGTGAACTAAAATAACAGGCCATTAAATGGTTTCCAGGTTTACGTCAAGTCTAAAAGGCTGAACTAGTTTTTTGTGAACTAAAATAACATGCATTAGGAATGTGTTGCAGAACAAAACAGAGTAGTTAAAAGTGCTCCTGACGCAAGTTCTGACATCAATTATGCATCAACTGTGAAGTAGTGTCTATTTTTCTCCTCAATATAAATAGACTGTCACAGTGGCCGATGTCTTACTCTCGGGTGAATTTCAGAAACCTGTCGGGGGAATTGGTGCTCATAAAGTAAGATTCTGACACCACGACTCTTAAGTCAAACACTTCTGAATAGTCTGTTTTCAGACGGAATAACACACAAAAATCAGAGCTGTGTTGTTTGTAGATATAAATATAATCTTAGCTTTAGAAATTTTGAGGAGTTTTTGCTTGTCTTTTGGTGACCAAAAGTGGCATGAACTGATACAAGATCCCTGCTTCCATGGAGACCAGTGTGACTCTGCATCTTAACAGACTTGGTCATATACGAGCCGCCTCTTAATTATTCATTAGCTCCTCCAGAGGAATAGCAGCTCTCGCAACTTTGCCACCTTGTTGGGGTCAGTGCAGAGCAACCAGGAAAATGAAGGCTAACACCAGAGACTGACAAGCGCTGCCAGGAGCCAAAGCTACAAGGTCCAGTTAGGCTCATGCAAAGTTTTACTTCAGTGTCAGCAGAATCATTCAAAAGTTGACACTCACAGAGGGTCAGGCCATGAAGTTTCATGGAGAACTGCAATTTTTTTTGTGGAATTTTGCCTATCGTTCACAATCATTATGAGAGACATTTTTTTTTGTTTGGATTTTAAAGATAACAAAAACGCTTGGAAGATTCTCCTCACGAAATTCACCGTTGTAGTTTTTAAACAACTTCAAAACCCTCCAGAAACTTTTTCTGTACAGAATGCAAGTACATATATAATGTAGTAACAGAAATGTTCATAACAATATGTAATATGTACAATATACACACTGCAAGGATATATATAATGTAGTAACAGAAATGTTCATAACAATATGTAATATGTACAACACACACACTGCAAGGATATATATAATGTAGTAACAGACACCTTCATAACAATATGTAATATGTACAATATACACACTGCAAGTATATATATATATATATATATATATATATATATATATATATATATATATATATATATATATATATATATATATATATATATATATATATATATATATATATATATATATATGCATATGTCATAACAAACACCTTCATAACAATATGTAATATGTACAATATACACACTGCACCTGCACGTATGCAGTAACAGACACCTTCACAACAATATGTAATATGTACAATATACACTCTGCAAGTGCATATATTGTAGTAACAGACAACTTCATAACAATATGTAATATGTACAATAGACATACTGAAAGTATATATATAATGTAACAGACACCTTCATAACAATATGTAATGTTTTATATACACTGCAAGTGTATATATAATGTAGTAACATACACCTTTATAACGATATGTAATATGTACAATATACACACTGCAAGTAAATCTATAATGTAACCGACACGTTCATAAAAATATGTAATATGCACAATATACACGCTGCAAGTGTATACATATAATGTAGTAACAGACACCTTCATAACAATATGTACAATACACACGCTGCAAGTATATATATAACGTAGTAACATGCACCTTCATAACAATATGTAATATGCACAATATACAAACTGCAAGTTTATATATAATATAGTAACAGACACCTTCATAACAATATGTCATATGTACAATACAAACTGCAAGTATATATATCATGTAGTAACAGACACCTTCAAAACAATATGTAATATGTACAATATACACACTGCAAGTATATATATAATGTAGTAACAGACACCTTCATAACAATATGTAATATGTTTTATATACACTGCAAGTATACATAATGTAGTAACATACACATTTATAACAATATGTAATATGTACAATATACACACTGCAAGTATATATATATTGTAGTAACAGACACCTTCATAACAATATGTAATATGTTTTATATACACTGCAAGTATATATATAATGTAGTAACATACACATTTATAACAATATGTAATATGTACAATATACACACTGCAAGTAAATCTATAATGTAGTAACAGACACCATCATAACAATATGTAATATGTACAATATACAAACTGCAAGTAAATATATATAATGTAGTAACAGACACCTTCATAACAATATGTAATATGTACAATTTACACGCTGCAAGTGTATATATAGTGTAGTAACAGACACCATCATAACAATATGTAATATGCACAATAAATACACTGCAAGTATATATATAATGTAGTAACAGACACCTTCATAACAATATGTAATGTGTACAATATACAAACTGCAAGTGTATATATAATGTAGTAACAGACACCATCATAACAATACGTAATGTGTACAATTTACAAACTGCAAGTATATATATCATGTAGTAACAGACACCTTCATAACAATATGTCATATGTACAATACACACTGCAAGTATATATATCATGTAGTAACAGACACCTTCAAAACAATATGTAATATGTACAATATACAAACTGCAAGTATATATATCATGTAGTAACAGACACCTTCATATATATATTATATATGTAATGTAACAGACATGTTCATAACAATATGTAATATGTTCAATATTTACCGTCCATCAATCCATCCATCCATTTTCTACCGCTTATTCCCTTTGGGGTGGCGGGGGGCGCTGGTGCCTATCTCAGCTACAATCGGGCGAAGGGTGGGGTACACCCTAGACAAGTCGCCACCTCATCGCAGTGAATATTTACCGTATTTTGGTCATTTCAATCTATTCTGGGACTGATTTATTCCACGCACTAATTGCTGTTTCCATAGCAGCGCACGTCTGACTTCTGGCAACATGTGTGTTCCTACTTCCGTAATCAAACACGAGCCTGTTGTCCAATCATGGCGGACTTGGTAACAGACAACGAAGCCGACTATTTTGGTCAAATGAGGATTTACAACCTTATACTTTTGAAACTAAATATATTGCTGCTTATAGAAGCGAGAACAAAGGAAGAGTGAGACGGAAGCCGATAGAGGGGCATGTAAGCGATTTTGACGCTATAAATATGGAAATTGGAGACAGGCTATTTCGACATAAATGGATTGCTTACCCAAAATCAACAGGAAACGTCGCCGGTCAGCTGGACTAGACGGACAACTGTCCATCGAATGAGTCACTTTAGTATTGATCATTATACACGCAGCACGCCATATGTGGTATTACAACTACAGTACATACGCTGTCTGGCTAGCTGTGTACAAACAAAGCAATACTTTACAGATACTGTAATATGATTGTACAGGTTTTCACTCTGTACAGATTGGTGTCGTATCGCAGTGTTGTGCATGAAAAATTTAAATGTGTTTCCTGTTGTTGTAGAAGCTAGCTCATCTCATGCCGTAGTTAGCTTTTACAGCTAATACGGCATGAAGCACGGCGATGATTTACTACACTAAAAAGAGTTCCTTGGTGTTCGCTCTGACAAAAATAATGTTCGCTACAGCTTGGTTATTATACAGGTTACGGAACATTAATGAAGCATTGGTGACGGTTTTCGAATGCATTTTTAAAAGGTATTTACAGGTAGAATTGATTGCTCCCATTTGTATATGTTAGAAAGTGAAAACAACCAAAACAATTTGTTTTTTGGTCTCTCATAAGAATTGTGAACAATAAGCAAAATTCCAAAAAAAAGGGCGGTTCACTTTTAAAGGTGTATCCAGGGATACTAATTTACTTTTCAACTACACCACGCCTGAATTTTTGGGCTGAAAACAAAACTATGCTGTCACATCATGTCATGGGAATAGAAGTAAAGTAGGAGACGGCCCAATGGAAACATTTAAAGGGGAACATTATCACCAAACTTATGCAGGCGTCAATATATACCTAGATGTTGCAGAAAAAAGACCATGTATTTTTTTAAGCGATTTCCGAACTCTAAATGGGTGAATTTTGGCAAATTAAACGCCTTTCTGTTTATCGGTCTTTTAGCGATGACCTCAGAACGTGACGTCACCAAGGTAATACACCCGCCATTTTCATTTTCACATTACAAACACCGGGTCTCAGCTCTGTTACTTTCTGTTTTTTCGACTATTTTTTGGAACCTTGGAGACATCATGCCTCGTCGGTGTGTTGTCGGAGGGTGTAACAACACTAACAGGGAGGGATTCAAGTTGCACTACTGGCAAGAAATCTGCCGTCAGACCCCCCATTGAATTTGCCAGAGTGTCTGCACATGCTAAGGCAGACATGGCACAGAGATGTATGGATAACCTGCAGATGCATTTGCAACAATTAAGTCAACGAAATCACAAAGGTGAGTTTTGTTGATGTTGTTGACTTATGTGCTAATCAGACATATTTGGTCACGGCATGACTGCCAGCTAATCGATGCTAACATGCTACGCTAATCGATGCAAACATGCTATTTACGCTAACTGTATGCACATTTGAAACTAGATACCCACATTTAATGCGAAACAAACACTTACCAATCGACGGATTTAAGTTGCTCCAGTGTCACAAGATGCGAAAGTCCTGATCGTTTGGTCCGCACATTTTACCGGCGGTGCTAATAAGGCAGCCATGCTATGGGCCACTTCATTAGGTACACCCATGCTATGGCCGAATAGCGTCAATAGCTATTCGCTCAATAGCTTCAATTTCTTCTTCAATTTCGTTTTCGCTATCTGCCTCCATACACCGACCATCTGTTTCAATACATGCGTAATCTGTTGAATCGCTTAAGCCGCTGAAATCCGAGTCTGAATCCGAGCTAATGTCGCTATATTTTGCTGTGTTAACCGCAATGTTGTTTGTATTGGCAGCCCTGTATGACGTCACAGGGAAATGGACAGTCGTATCGCAAATAGCGAAAATCAAGAACTTTAAAGCTTTTTTTAGGGATATTCCGGGAGGTGTAAAATTTAGAAAAAAACTTTGAAAAATAAAACAAGCCACTGGGAACTGATTTTTGTTTTTAACCCTTTAGAAATTGTGATAATGTTCCCCTTTAAGAGAGATACTGGGCGTATAGGAACTGCATTCCTTAATTAGATTATTTTGCGATCTGGCGCGATCCAAAAATATTAATTGTTGGTCTTAAAAACTTGAGATGTAGTTGTATGAACAAAATGAGACATTGTTTTATTTAAAAAAAAAAAATAGGAACAACCCTTTTAATGAACTGCCAACACAGTAACTGTCTATTGGGTAATCTGAGTTTTCAAGCTGCAATAGTTCACCCCTATGCAGGCCTCTTGTTATCGGCAAGTCTGGCAGGTTTCTGTAGGCCTTGAGCTTGCTTACCGTAGTTCTGGATGTTAGGAATGTGTAACACGTCACACGTAAAGAGTCGGCAAACATACAGTACACAATGTCAGGTTAACGGTTCAACGTTCAAAGCTGGGGGGGAAAGCACACACTAATGTGCCACTCGAATGAAAGCAGAGCTTAAAGTTGAATGGTGTTATTAAAGCTACCGTGTATCACAAATAATGCAATCCTCCCTCAATGTTTTTATTTTGAACATGCTAAATGAAATCTATCACTTTGCAACATGCCTAAAAAAAACAGTAGGAAGAAGGAATTCCTACTTTAGTCCACAAGTGATGGCAGTTATAACACGGAGGACACATGTATTCATTTTCAAGAATATTGTGACATTTAGCTAGTTCTTGTAAAAAAAAAAAAAAATGAGAAGAATAAAAACGAGAGCAAATCAGTGCATTTTCAAGTGTAAGTGTTTTTTCTAGTCAGCACAGTAAACAGGAGCTCTTTACTTAAAGAAAGGCCAAGTGTTCCACATCCAACTTAGCCAAGTCCTCTGCCCACCGTCTACAATCCCGAATTTCCAATACCTGCACTGGCCTTGCTTCCATCCAATGATTTCTTTCCAGAGAGGCATGCCGCTAAAGCAAAGCTCCTTTACCCTAGGATTCATAATCCCAAGGGCTTCGGCAAAAAAATGCAGCTGAAAGAGCACTTTGTGAACCCAAGAGCGGTGGGTTGCATTGACAGAAATACTGGTCCTAGTTAATAAACATGTCCTTCAAATACCTGACACTAAGGTCTCAGAGCATAAACAAGCAACAATATCACATGTGCAGCCTTTGTATTAACAAATCCAAAACCTCTTCAAGGAATGTTTGCAACTTGCTCAAAAGTAAACATTTTTAAAACAAATAAACAATAACAACACCACCGGCTAGCTTACGTTACCATTACTGGTTTAACAGAACACAACATGCGGCTCAAGACTAGCACCACCCGAGTGGCTTCCTGGAGCTTTTTCAAAAAGATGAGTGAAAAAATATATTTTTTGTTTTAATATTGTTTCTGTATGAGGACAAACATGACACAAACCTTCCTAAATGTTAGAAAAATTCCACTGTTTATATGAAACAAGCCTCACTGATGAGAGTATTTGGCGAGCGCCGTTTCGTCCTATTAATTTCGCAGGTCCTTGAAGTCACTGTAGTTTGTTTGCATGTACAACTTTGTGTAAGACGTGTTTTACGCCACTCCTTTGTCTCATTTTGTCCACCAAACGTTTTATACTGTGCGTGAATGCACAGAGGTGAGCTTTGTTGAGGTTATTGACTTGTGTGCAGTGCTAACCAGGCATATTTGGTCAGTGCTCATTGACGCTAACATGGTATTTATTATTTTCAATATGCCTCGTTTGTAGGTATATTTGAGCTCATTTAATTTTCTTTACTTAAGTCCTTTGTGGATTTATCTATATTTTCATGTCTCATGACAAATGATCTGTATGTATGATTGGCTGCATTTCTGTGTTGTTTGTGGGCCATGTTGTTCCAGACCTCAGCAAACAATACCCAGCTTGCAATCCAGTAGAAGAAGACGGTCTGCAGTTTCCTTTAACTTGGACACAAACATCTATTATACCTTTGGCCATTCTAAGACAGTCATTTTCAGGAGTTAGCTCACCTTTGGAGAAGCCTCTGTTTTACTAATGTTTTCTAATGTTTTAAAAATGTGTAAAATAATAAATTTCAACATTTCTGTCAATGAAGATTTTCATCAGCTTGAGACAGTTATTTTGATAGTAGGCTAATAGAGCTATTATTGTCATGGCGCAAGCTCATACCGCTGCGCAATCCACAATGAGCCCAAGGGCTCATTGCTGCTGCTGCTGCAGCAATCAATCTTCTGCAATCAACGCACCTGTCGCTAATGAGAAGACCTGCCTCCATTTTAAAAACTAAAGATAAGGGTGAAGTTATAACACTGAAACGCCCACCGGAAGAGGTGCTCTAAGACATGGCTAGCTACCTAGTGGCTAAAGTCCAGCCCCAGTCGGAAGTGTTTTAGCTACTTCTAAAACACTAATCCTCGCCTCCATGGCGAAAAATAAAGTACGTTTCTTACAGGTATCATTCCTGCAGGACGAGGAATAGCTAAACATGCTTCAAAATGTAAACAAATGCCATTGGTGGATCAACACCTAACATCCACTGTAATGATATCAAGTACAGTAGTGTATCTAGTCTATACTACTATGATTACGTCGATATTTTTCGGCATCACAACATCTTTCATTTTGAAAACTAATTATATTATGTTTATAAACTCAGGACTTAGAATATGACCAATGTATGATCCTGTAACTACTTGGTATCGGAATCCTATTCAAATTTGTGGGATCATCCAAAACTAATGTAAAGCATCCAAACAACAGAAGAATAACTGACTATTACATTATAACAAAAGTGTAGATAGAACATTTTAAAAGAGAAAGTAAGCAGATTTTAACAGTTAATGAACAAGTAGATAAATGTTTTATTTTCTACAACTTGTCCTTAATAATTTGGACAAAATAATAGAATATAACACAATATGTCAGCAGCTAAATTAGGAACCTTTGTTTGCTTACTTAGCAATAACTGTATGTTCACTATTTTATTTAAGGACAAACTTGCAATAAGAAACATATTGTTTAATGTACCGTAAATTTTTTTGTTAAAATAAAGCCAATAACGCAATTGTTTGTGGTCCCCTTTACTCAAAAAAGTACCAAAGAGTATCCAAATTATTTTGGTACCGGTACCAGAAAATTGGTATCAGGACAAAACTAGTATACATATATTGTCTTACATAAGGATTTTGAATGATAAGAACATTAAAAAAAATAAAAAAGTTCCCCTTTAGTTTTGAAAAACACGTTCATAAGCAGGTGACTTACAAACAACATATAGTAAGGTGGTGCCGCAAAGAACCATATTCTCCTCTGATCAACCTGATTAATAGCCTGCTTTCATGTCCAGGTCATGCTGGTCTTGGCAAGGCAGCTACAACGCCCACCTAGGTACACATTGCATTCCAATGAAATGGGTTAAAGTTAAAGTTGATAGTCACACACATACTAGGTGTGGTAAAAATTGTCCTCTGCATTTGACCCAGCCCCTTGTTCACCGCCTGGGAGGTGAGGGGAGCAAGTGAGGTAACCATCATTGGTGATTTAACCCCCAATTCCAAACCTTGATGATGGGTCTCATTTTTATTGTCTTTGGTATGACTCGGCCGGGGTTTGAACTCACAAATCTACTGATCTCAAGGTGGACACTCTAACCCAGGGGTCAGGAACCTTTTTGGCTGAGAGAGCCATACAAGCTAAATATTTTAAAAAGTATTTCCGTGAGAGCCATGTAATATTTTTTTAAGACTGAATACAACTATATGCGAGCATTTTTAAGTAAGACCAACATTTTTAGTGTATAATAAGTCTCATATTCTTTTTAATAACATTGTTATTCCCAAGCTAACCAACAATAAATTAAATACTTCTTACCATTAATGCGACTTCTTGAACAGGTGCGGCACAAACCGGATGGATGGATTAAAATGCATGAGAATGTTTTAAATTTTGAACGTTATTTTTGACACTGTGATTACCAACGGAGTTATTCATTACTTACCGTATTAAGCAAAGTCAGCTAAGATTTACCTGAGAGCCAGATGCAGTCATCAAAAGAGCCACATCTGGCTCTAGAGCCATAGGTTCCCTACCCTGGCTCTAACCACTATCCCAATGAGTTAGTTCGTCTGCCTCATAATACGGAGGTCCTGGGTTTGATCCTGGGCTCAGGATCCCAATGACTGCGTGGGTTGGCAACACTAAACTGGCCCTAGTGTGTGAATGTTGTCTATCTGTGTTGGCCCTGCGATGAAGTGGCGACTTGTCCAGAATGTACCCTGCCTACTGCTCGAATGTGGCTGACATAGGCTCCAGCACCCCCCGCAACGCTGAAAGGGACAAGCGGTAGAAAATGATTTTAATTGCTTTTACCCTTTAAAATTGTTTTTAATCATATTTATTTTTATATTGTTTTTGTATTGGTATATATTTATTTATTTTGGGGTTTTTATTCAGTCATTGGTGGGGCATAATATTGTTTTTAATATTGTTTTTAACATGGCTGTGCAGCACTTTGGAAACGTTCTTGTTGTTTAAATCTGCTATATAAATAAAGTGGATTGGATTGGAAAATGGATGGATGTTTGTTTATTTACTACTAAAAGACAAGTTGTCTCGTATGTTCACTATTTTATTTAAGGAAAAACTTGCAATAAGAAACAGGTTTAATGTACCGTAAGATTTTTTTGTTAAAATGAAGCCAGTAATGCAATTTTTTTGGTCCTCTTTATTTAGAAAAGTACCGAAAAGTATTGAAATAATGTTGGTACCAGTACCGAAATATTGGTATCAGGACAACACTAATATACATATATATTGTCTTACATGAGGATTGTGAATGAAAGTGGGTTTCCCTTTATTTTACGAACACACGTTCATAAGCAAGTGACTTACTGCTAACATATAGTGAGGTGGTGCTGCAAAGAACCATATTCTCCTTTAATCAACCTGATTAATAGCCTGCTTTCAGGTCCAGGCCATGCTGGTGTTGGCAAGGCAGCTACAACGCCCACCTAGGCACACATTACATTCCAATGAAAAGGAACGGAGGCAGCACGGTGGTGGAAGGGTTCATGCGTCTGCCTCACAATTAGGGCTGGGCGATATGGCCTTTTTTAATATCTCAATTTTTCTAGGCCTCGATATATATCGCGTAAAATTTTGCCTTGGCCTTGAATGAACACTTGATGCATATAATCACAGCAGTATGATGATTCTATGTGTCTACATTAAAATATTCTTGTTCATACTGCACACATACCAATCCGTTATTTATAAGTTCAAATGTATAAAAATTTTCAGACATTGTGTTTTTAAAAAACAATGGAAATTTTGTTTCGAGTAAAGAACAACAGCCTTCCAGGTTGTATTCTCAGGCTATTTCATTTAAAAAAAAGTCTGCGGGCTATAGAGCGTTTTCCGTTCGGGCTCCAGTACTCTGGAATGCCCTCCCGGTAACAGTTCGAGATGCTACCTCAGTAGAAGCATTTAAGTCTCACCTTAAAACTCATCTGTATACTTTAGCCTTTAAATAGACCTCCTTTTTAGACCAGTTGATCTGCCGCTTCTTTTCTTTCTCCTATGTCCCCCCCCTCCCTTGTGGAGGGGGTCCGGTCCGATGACCATGGATGAAGTACTGGCTGTCCAGAGTCGAGACCCAGGGTGGACCGCTCATCGGGACCCAGGATGGACCGCTCGCCTGTATCGATTGGGGACATCTCTACGCTGCTGATCCGCCTCCGCTTGAGATGGTCTCCTGTGGACGGGACTCTCGCTGCTGTCTTGCATCCGCTTTGAACTGAACTCTCGCGGCTGTGTTGGAGCCACTATGGATTGAACTTTCACAGTATCATGTTAGACCCGCTCGACATCCATTGCTTTCGGTCCCCTAGAGGGGGGCGGGGGGGGTTGCCCACATCTGAGGTCCTCTCCAAGGTTTCTCATAGTCAGCATTGTCACTGGCGTCCCACTGGATGTGAATTCTCCCTGCCCACTGGGTGTGAGTTTTCCTTGCCCTTTTGTGGGTTCTTCCGAGGATGTTGTAGTCGTGATGATTTGTGCAGTCGTGATTTGGGGCTATATAAATAAACATTGATTGATTGATTGATTGATTGATTGATTGAAGAGGAGAGAACTATAATTTACGGGGGATATCGATTTTTGAAATAGGTAAAGTGAGAACAAATATAAAATACCAATGTATTACAGTTTTAGGAGTTAAATGGTGGAACAAGCTCAGTGATGAGCTGAAGACATGCACTTCTTTGGTAGGGTTTAAGAAAACATTGAAAGGTGAAATAATTGAAAATTATAAAATGTAGTAACAATTACTTTAATCCCATTGATTTTTTTTTTAACGTTGATGTTCCAGGCAATCTAATCTTCAGTGAAGGTATAGGACAGGCAAATATAAGCTTTGGCTTCAGCCTATTCCTTTTTTGGTCATTCTTTTTCTTTTCTTTCGTGTGTAAATGTGCATAATTGTATATATATAACATGTACTGTAAAACTGATCACACAAAATGGTTGATTGATTTGATTGATTATATGACCAAAATAAACGTATTTCATTCATTCATTAATATATGCTCATTTTAAACTTTCATGCACAATTAAGTCAATTTACCAAAACTGTATTTATTAAACAGTTATTAAGCAGTGGCACAAACATCCATGTCATTTCCAAAACAGAAAGTGCAAGATTGTCAGAGACATTTTAAGTGTCAAATAAAAATGAGCTGCATGTTAGGAAATCAAATAGTATTCGTCCTTCGCTATGTGGTAGGTTACTGAGGACGTTATTAAATTCCGTTGACTATTTTTTTCATAGGGTGTTGATCTAGAAATGTTTGCCTCGGCATTTTGATGGTGTGGGCGTATGGCACCGAATGGAGATGTTGATGTGCGGAGTAAGCACTCTTCATTCTCTCGCAGGGGACTTTTCTAATGATGCTATATATTAGCAGTAATTATACTTTTTATAGCAACGATTTTGCCGCATGCTTGACAAATTACGGTTGTCTGTTCGACATCTTTCCACTTGAAGCCAAACCACTGCCAGACAATGGACCCCCTGCTGTGTTTCTCTCGTATCACCACTCGCACGGCTCCGCTAGCATCACAGGTAATTTTACCCGTGCTGCTACCTCTCTGCTCCGCGAGGGCGTATACGTATGTGACGTATGACATGACAGTATGTGACGTGTGTGTAAGAAGGTGCGCTTTCTGTCTGTGAGAAGGAGAGACAGGAAAGAGCGAGAAGAGCCTGTAATGTAATGCCCGCAGCTAAAAGCAACTGTGTGAGAATGTATACTCGAATATCACGATATAGTCATTTTCTATATCGCACAGAGACAAACTCGTGACATATCGTGTATGTCGATATATCGCCCAGACCTACTCACAATACGAAGGTCCTGGGTTCGAGTGGAGTTTGCATGACTACATGGGTTCCCTCCGGGTACTCCGGCTTCCTCCCACCTCCAAAGACACGCACCTGGGGATAGGTTGATTGGCAACACTAAATTGGCCCTAGTGTGTGAATTTGAACTTTTTTGATTTGGCTTTTACCAGATATTCTCATTACCTGATACCTGATATTACCTGATATATTTCCCCTAAAGGGAGGGGGTTACCCACATCTGTGGTCCTCTCCAAGGTTTCTCATAGTCATTCACATTGTCATCCCACTGGGTTGTGAGTTTTTCCTTGCCCTTATGTGGGATCTGAACCGAGGATGTCGTTATGGCTTGTGCAGCCCTTTGAGACAGTTGTGATTTAGGGCTAGATAAGTAAACATTGATTGAGATTGATTGATATATTAATTATTTTATTGAAGGCATTTGTATTTTACTTTTTATTCTATTAGTTATGCAATATTTTATTCAGTTATATTTAATTATTTATTTATTGTATACATATATATATTTTTTTACTAATCTCCATATGTCTTACTTGTATTTTATTATTTATCTGTACACATTGGTCTTACTATTTTACAAGTTTTATCAATTTTATTTTCCAACGTTCCTCAGATGAGCCATCTGCCTCAGGGGTTACCTGAGGCATGCAATTATTAGTCCATATAGTTGCATATGTATGTTGTGTGTGTTTGTGTGTGTGTGTGTGTGTGTGTGTGTGTCCATGCGTGTGTATGTGATAATGGGGAATATGGATCACCAGGGCATTGTTTTTAACTTTGTAAAGCACTTTGCATTGCATTTATTTTACGTATGAAAAGCGCTATATAAATAAAGCTTGATTTGATTTGATTTTAATGCACTATGGAAGAGGGGTTAGTGCGTCTGCCTCACAATACAAAGGTCCTGGGTTCGATCCTGGACTCGGAATCTTTCTGTGTGGAGTTTGCATGTTTGCCCGTGATTGTGTGGGTTCCCTCCGGGTACTCCAGCTTCCTCCCTCCTCCAAAGACATGCACCTGGGGATAGGTTTAATGGCAACACTAAATTGGCCCTAGTGTGTGAATGTGAGTGTGAATGTTGTCTGCCTATCTGTGTTGGCCCTGCAATGAGGTTGTGTCTTGTCCAGGGTGTAGCCCGCCTTCCGCCCGAATGCAACTGACCCCGAACGGGACAAGCGGTAGAAATGGATGGATGGATGGATAGAATCATCATACTGCTGTGATTATATGCATCAAGTGTTAATTGAAGGCTAAGGCAAAATATCGAGATATATATCGTTTATCGTGACATGGCCTAAAAATATCGAGATATTAAAAAAAAAAGGCCTAGAGTAGGGCGTACGCCGCCTTCCGCCTGAATGCAGCTGAAATAGGCTCCGGCGACCCCAAGAGGGAACAAGCGGTAGAAAATGAATGGATGGAAATTGAACGGGAGTTATTTGTTTATGTGCAAAAATGCAGGTTATGGGTTTAGAAGAAGGTACGTCGGTACTTGGGCGCTTAAAGGCCTACTGAAACCCACTACTACCGACCACAAAGTCTGATAGTTTATATATCAATGATGAAATATTAACATTGCAACACATGCCAATACGGCCTTTTTAGTTTACTAAATTGCGATTTGAAATTTCCCGGGAGGTATTCTGTTGAAAACGTTGCGGAATGATGACGCTTATGTTGACGCGTGCTAGTGAGGTTATTGGTTGGAGCGGACATGTTCTCCCAGCACCACTTACGGCTAAAAGTCGTCTGTTTTCATCGCATAATTACACAGTATTTTGGACATCTGTGTTGCTGAATCTTTTGCAATTTGTTCAATTAATAATGGAGACTATAAAGAAGAATGCTGTTGGTGGAAAGCGGTGTATTGCAGCTGCCTTTAGCAGCCAAAACACAGCCGGTGTTTCCTTATTTGTTGTGAAGCTTTAACACAGAGCGGTCAAGCGAACATGTTTCTCTACGTCAACCAGCAAGTTTTTGTATGGGAAAATTGTGATATTAAGTCGGCTCTTACCGGAGACTTGAATGGATTATGCGACCTCCTCCTGTAAGCCGTCAAAAAGGCAGCTGTGATCTTGGCTCCTCCATTGGCTTCTCTGAGAGACACTGGTGTTCAACGCAGCCCTCCGACTTTCAGGTATGACTTTATAATCTCACTAAAACACTATTAACACAATAAGCAGTTAAAGGATTTTCCGGATGATCCTAGTAAATGTGTCTAATAACATCTGAATCACTCACACTGTCGTCACCTTTCCTTTTTTTTTTTTTTTAGTGCTTCACACTAACTTTCCTCATCCACGAATCTTTCATCCTCGCTCAAATTAATGGGGAACTCGTCACTTTCTCGGTCCGAATTGCACTTGCTGCTGGTGGCTATGATTATAAACAATGTGAGGATGTGAGGAGCCCTACAACCGGTGACTTCACGCGCATATCGTCTGCTACTTCCGGTACAGGCAAGGCTTTTTTATTAGTGACCAAAAGTTGCAAACTTTATCGTCGATGTTCTCTACTAAATCCTTTCAGCAAAAATTAGGATAGGCTCCAGCACCCCCTGCAACCCCAAAAGGGACAAGCGGTAGAAATTAGTTGGATGGATGGAAGTTACACGCACCTTCGACGAACATAAATCAATCAATCAATCAATGTTTATTTATATAGCTATAAATCACAAATGTCTCAAAGGACTGTACAAACCACTACGACTACGACCTCCTCGGAAGAACCCACATAAGGGCAAGGAAAACTCACACCAAGATCAAGTATGACACATAGAATGGACCTGCTATCCCCGTTTAAATAAGAAAATATCATTTCAGTAGGCCTTTAATGTTGTCTGTGTTGGCCCTGCCGTGAGATAACGACTTGTCCAAGGCGTAATCTGCCTTCCGCCCGAATGCAGCTGAAATAGGTTCAGGCGACCCCAAGAGGGAACAAGCGGTAGCAAATGAATGGCTGGAAATGGAACAGGAGTTATTTTTTTATGTGCAAAAATGCAGGTTATGGGTTTAGAACTGTGATTCTTAACCTGGGTTCAAACAAACCCTAGGGGTTTGGTGAGTCGGCCGCAGGGGTTCGGCGGAGGTCAAAACACAATGTCAATACAAATTTCTCCCTATCGGCATATTACGGATACGGCAACAGCTGAATGATTTGCATGGATGTAAATTGTTGGGAGTTTATGCACTGTGTTGGTTTTGTTGTTCGAACAAGGTGATGTTCATGCACGGTTCATTTTGTGCACCAGTAAAAAAAAAAAAACATGGTAACACTTTAATATGGGGAACATATTTAACATTAATTAGTTGCTTATTAACATGCAAATTAGTAACATATTGGCTCTTAACTAATCATTAGGTACTAATTAATGCCTTATTCGGCATGGCCTTATTATAACCCTAACCCTCTAACCCTGACCCTAACCAAATAACTCTAAATTAAGTCTTTATCACTAAGAATATGTTCCCCTGGTGTCCAAATGACTCTAAATTAGGGCTTTGTTGCTTAGAATATGTTCCCCTATACTAAAGTTTTACCAAAAACATACAACATTGTCTTGAATTTGAAATTTTCTATTTTTATTTTTCACTAAAGAAGGGTTCGGTGAGTGCGCATATGAAACTGTTGGGTTCGGTACCTCCAACAAGGTTAAGAACCACTGCTCTAGTGCAGTGGTTCTCATCCTTTTTTCAGTGATGTACCCCCTGTGGACATTTTTTTAAATTCAATTCAAGTACCCCCTAATCGGAGCAAAGCATTTTTTGTTGAAAAAAGTAGATAAAGAAGTAAAATACAGCACTATGTCATCAGTTTCTGATTTATTAAATTGTATAACAGTGCAAAATATTGCTCATTCTTGAACTATTTGGAAAAAAAGATATAAAAATGACTACAAAGTTGTTGAAAAATAAATAATTGATTCAATTATAAATAAAGATTTCCACACATAGAAGTAATCATCAATTTAAAACCAGAAAATGTTTTACTTTCAGTGGTACTTCGATTTTCATACGCATAATTCGACAATACATTTTGACACTTTTTGCATAGCATCACTTGATAAATAAGATCTAAACAGTGGACATTTATTAATGAAAGTATGGAGATGCTGCTGGTGGTGTGTTTGACGAAGAAAGTCCACTCTCCAAGTTAAATGCTGTACATGATTATTGGGGCGGTATAGTTCGGTTGGTTGAGTGGCCTTGCCAGCAACTTGAGGATTCCAGGTTCGATCCCTGCTTCTGCTATCCTAGTCACTGCCGTTGTGTCCTTGGGCAAGACACTTTACCCACCTGCTCCCAGTGCCACCCACACTGGTTTAAATGTAACTTAGATATTAGGTTTCACTATGTAAAAAGCGCTTTGAGTCACTAGAGCAGTGGTTCTCAACCTTTTTTCAGTGATGTACCCCTTGTGAACATTTTTTTAATTCAAGTACCCCCTAATCAGAGCAAAGCATTTTTGGTTGAAAAAAAGAGATAGAAAAGTAGAATACAGCACTATGTTATCAGTTTCTGATTTATTAAATTGTATAACAGTGCAAAATATTGCTCATGTGTAGTGGTCTTTCTTGAACTATTTGGAAAAAATGATATAAAAATAACTAAAAACTTGTTGAAAAATAAACAAGTGATTCAATTATAAATAAAGATTTCTACACATAGAAGTAATCATCAACTTAAAGTGCCCTCTTTGGGGATTGTAAAAGAGATCCATCTGGAATTCTAAACATTTCTTCACAAAAAAAAAAATTCTTTCAATAATCAATCAATATTTATTAAACATGTCCACAAAAAATCTAGCTGTCAACACTGAATATTGCATTGTTGCATTTCTTTTCACAGTTTATGAACTTAGATTCATATTTTGTTGAAATATTATTCAATAAACATATTTATAACGGATTTTTGAATTGTTACTACTTTTACAATATTTTTAAAAAATCTCACGTACCCCTTGGCATACCTTCAAGTACCCCCAGGGGTACGCGTACCCCCATTTGAGAACCACTGCTCTAGTGTGTGAATGTGAGTGTGAATGTTGTCTGTCTATCTGTGTTGGCCTTGCGATAAGATGGCCACTTGTCCAGGGTGTACCCCGCCTTCCGCCCGATTATAGCTGAAATATGCACCAGCGCCCCCCGCGATCACAAAAGGGAATAAACGGTAGATAATGGATGGATGGATAGATAATCTGGGCCTCACGGTAGAAGAGGGGTTAGTGCGTTTGCCTCACAATACGAAGTTCCCGCAGTCCTGGGTTCAAATCCAGGCTCGGGATCTTTCTGTGAGCAGTTTGCATGTTCTCCCCGTGAATGCGTGGGTTCCCTCCGGGTACTCCGGCTTCCTCCCACTTCCAAAGACATGCACCTGGGGATAGGTTGATTGGCAACACTAAATTGGCCCTTGTCTTTGAATGTGAGTGTGAATGTTGTCTGTCTATCTGTGTTGGCCCTGCAATAAGAAGGCGACTTGTCCAGGGTGTACCCTGCCTTCCGCCCGATTGTAGCTGAAATAGGCGCCAGCACCCCCCGCGACCCCAAAACGGAATAAGCGGTAGGAAATGGATGGATCCCCACTTCCAAACACATGCACCTGGGGATAGGTTGATTGGCAACATTAAATTGGCCCTAGTGTTTGAATGTTGTCTGTCTATCTGTGTTGGCCCTGCGATGAGATGGCGACTTGTCCAGGGTGTACCCGCCTTCCGCCCGATTGTAGCTGAGATAGGCGCCAGCGCCCCTCGCGACCCCCAAAGGGAATAAGCGGTAGAAAATGGATGGATCCCCACTTCCAAAGACATGCACCTGGGGATAAGTTGATTGGCAACACTAAATTGGCCCTAGTGTTTGAATGTGAGTGTGAATGTTGTCTATCTGTGTTGGCCCTGCGATGAGGTGGCGACTTGTCCAGGGTGTACGTCGCCTTCCGCCCGATTGTAGCTGAGATAGGCGCCAGCCCCCCTCGCGACCCCCAACGGGAATAAGCGGTAGAAAATGGATGGATCCCCACTTCCAAAGACATGCACCTGGGGATAAGTTGATTGGCAACACTAAATTGGCCCTAGTGTGTGAATGTTGTCTGTCTATCTGTGTTGGCCCTGCGATGAGATGGCGACTTGTCCAGGGTGTACCCCGCCTTCCGTCCGATTGTAGCTGAGATAGGCGCCAGCGCCCCCCGCTACCCCAAAAGGGAATAAGCGGTAGAAAATGGATGGATGGATAGATAATCTGGGCTTCACGGTGGAAGAGGGGTTAGTGCGTCTGCCTCACAATACGAAGTTCCTGCAGTCCTGGGTTCAAATCCAGGCTCGGGATCTTTCTGTGTGGAGTTTGCATGTTCTCCCCGTGAATGCGTGGGTTCCCTCCGGGTACTCCGGCTTCCTCCCACTTCCAAAGACATGCACCTGGGGATAGGTTGATTGGCAACACTAAATCGGCCCTAGTGTGTGAATGTGAGTGTGAATGTTGTCTCGTCTATCTGTGTTGGCCCTGCGATAAGGTGAAGACTTGTCCAGGGTGTACACTGCCTTCCGCCCGATTGTAGCTGAAATAGGCGCCAGCGCCCCCCGCGACCACAAAAGGGAATAAGCGGTAGAAAATGGATGGATCCCCACTTCCAAAGACATGCACCTGGGGATAGGTTGATTGGCAAAACTAACTTGGCCCTAGTGTGTGAATGTGAGTGTGAATGTTGTCTGTCTATCTGTGTTGGCCTTGCGATTTGGTGGCGACTTGTCCAGGGTGTACCCCGCCTTCCGCCCGATTGTAGCTGAGATAGGCGCCAGCGCCCCCCGCAACCCCGAAAGGGAAAAAGTGGTAGAAAAATGGATGGATCCCCACTTCCAAAGACATGCACCTGGGGATAGGTTGATTGGCAACACTAAATTGGCCCTAGTGTGTGAATGTTGTCTGTCTGTCTGTGTGTGTTGGCCCTGCAATAAGGTGGCGACTTGTCCAGGGTGTACCTCGCCTTCCGCCCGATTGTAGCTGAAATAGGCGCCAACGCCACCCGCAACCCCAAAAGGGAATAAGCGGTAGAAAATGGATGGATCCCCACTTCCAAAGACATGCACCTGGGGATAGGTTGATTGGCAACACTAAATTGGCCCTAGTGTGTGAATGTTGTCTGTCTGTCTGTGTTGGCCCTGCAATAAGATGGCGACTTGTCCAGGGTGTACCCTGCCTTCCGCCGAATTGTAGCTGAAATAGGCGCCAGCGCACCCCGTGACCCTAAAAGGGAATATGCGGTAGAAAAATGGATGGATCCCCACTTCCAAAGACATGCACCTGGGGATAGGTTGATTGGCAACACTAAATTGGCCCTAGTGTTTGAAAGTTGTCTGTCTATCCGTGTTGGCCCTGTGATGGGGGCGGCATAGCTCAGTTGGTAGAGTGGCCATGCCAGCAACTTGAGGGTTGTAGGTTCGATTCCCGCTTCCGCCATCCTAGTCACTGCCGTTGTGTCCTTGGGCAAGACACTTTACCCACCTGCTCCCAGTGCCACCCACACTGGTTTAAATGTAACTTAGATATTGGGTTTCACTATGTAAAGCGCTTTGAGTCACTCGAGAAAAGCGCTATATAAATATAATTCACATGAGATGGCGACTTGTCCAGGGTGTACCCTGCCTTCCGCCCGATTGTAGCTGAAATAGGCGCCAGCGCCCCCCGCGACCCTCAAAGGGAATAAGCGGTAGAAAATGGATGGATCCCCACTTCCAAAGACATGCACCTGGGGATAGGTTGATTGGCAACACTAAATTGGCCCTAGTGTGTGAATGTTGTCTGTCTATCTGTGTTGGCCCTGCGATGAGGTGGCGACTTGTCCAGGGTGTACCCGCCTTCCGCCCGATTGTAGCTGAGATAGGCGCCAGCGACCCCAAAGGGGAATAAGTGGTAGAAAATGGATGGATGCCCACTTCCAAAGACATGCACCTGGGGATAGGTTGATTGGCAACACTAAATTGCTTTCCTCCTCTCCAAGGTTCTCATAGTCATCATTGTCACCGACGTCCCACTGGGTGTGAGTTTTCCTTGCCCTTATGTGGGCCTACCGAGGATGTCGTGGTGGTTTGTGCAGCCCTTTGAGACACTAGTGATTTAGGGCTATATAAGTAAATATTGATTGATTGATTGATTGATAAATTGGCCCTAGTGTTTGAATGTGAGTGTGAATGTTGTCTATCTGTGTTGGCCCTGCGATGAGGAGGCGACTTGTCCAGGGTGTACCCCGCCATCCGCCCGATTGCAGCTGAGATAGGCGCCAGCGCCCCCCGCAACCCCAAAAGGGAATAAGTGGTAGAAAAATGGATGGATCCCCACTTCCAAAGACATGCACCTGGTGATAGGTTGATTGGCAAAACTAAATTGGCCCTAGTGTGTGAATGTTGTCTGTCTATCTGTGTTGGCCCTGCGATGAGGTAGCGACTTGTCCAGGGTGTACGCCGCCTTCCGCCCGATTGTAGCTGAGATGGGCACCAGCACCCCGACCCCAAAAGGGAATACGCGGTAGGAAATGGATGGATGGATAGATAATCTCCCACGGCACATCGGACTGTATGTGTTTTTCAACCACCGCGGCACGGTGGTTGAAAAACACTGTTTTAGAGCATGCGCACTAAGACCTTACCTGCGGCTGAGCATGCAAATGTTTACCTGTGTTGCTAACATGCTAAGCTAACTAATACACCTGCTGTGTTAAAAAAAAATACTAAAAAAATAAACAACGGTATTTGTTATTAGAAGTGGCGGTAAAAACGAGATTGTATTGTATACAAGCACGGCGGCTCGGTGAGCCCGCCTCGTACGGAGGCTCATAGCCGAAAAGCGCGTAAGCTACCCCCGGTTGGACGACGTCTGGGGGGGCTTCCAGTTGGCCTCGCTTCGACCACCACCACTCATTCCGGGGCGAGAACAAGAATCCCCGCCACGACATGTCAACAAGCGCGGGGGGGAGGAAGGAGCCGCGACTGTACCCTAACGCGCGTCACGTTAACTCACCCCTTGTGTGCCTCTCTCTGCCGGGGAGTCAAAGTGGACGCAGGCGGTAAAAGGAGGTCTCCTCCATGCGGGAAGAAGAAGAAGTAGTCCCGCTACAGCGCGCCAGCCTCCCTGTTTGCACTGCCCACCCACCAGCAGAAAGCGAGGCAAGGCACCAACTGCATCTTCCCTCACCCTAGAAAAAGCGAACAAAAGCCCACGCAAAATACCACCTTCATTACAACATTAAAAAAAGACATTTTCTGAATTAAAATGTACATTATATTGTTGTATACTATTTTTTTTATTATTCATGCTCTGTGCGTGTGAGCGATTTTCGACGCAAAAGCGCAGACCAAAGATCACGATGATCTCTAAACGGGCGTCCTTTCAATGAAACCCTTGTGTTTACTGCCCCCTACCGGTAGATAGTCGCACACACTGCCATATTGCACCAAGGGGGAGGTCAGAGCGAGCCTAATAAATCCATCCATCCATTTTCTACCGCTTGTCCCGTTCGGGGTCGCGGGGGGTCGCCCTATTTTGTATTTTGTTATCAAAATACAATTAAATATGAAAAGTCTAAAAATATTAAGTAAATCAACAATAATTTATAATGGTGCTTACAGCTGAGATAGGCTCCACCCCCCGCGACCCTAAAAGGGACAAGCGGTAGAAAATTGGATGGATGGATGGAAGTTACACGCACCTTGGATGAAAATAAATAAGATTTTTGTGGCTATCAGGAAAAACAAAAGTCCATAAAAGAAAAACAGCACTAAATCCAATTTTATGACAATATTTGATTGAAAATATTTCATTGAAAATCAACACTTTTTTGTTTGTTTTGGAATCTGTTATACATAATAAAAATCGAAAAAAGGCTCAATTTTTTTTTTTTTAATTTGCGTTTCAAAATTAATAATAATACAATAATAATAATACAATCGATTTATTAGGATAGGCTCCAACCCCCCGCAAACCCAAAAGGGACAAGCGGTAGAAAATTGGATGGATGGATGGAAGTTACACGCACCTTGGATGAAAATAAATAAGATTTTTGTGGCTGTCAGGAAAAATAAAAATCCATGAAAGAAAAACAGCACTAAATCCATTTTATGACAATATTTGATTGAAAATATTTCCTTGGAAAATCAGCCCTTTTTTGTTTGTTTTGGAATCTGTTACACATAATAAAAATCGAAAAACGGCCCAATTTTTTTTTTTTTTTTTAATTTGCGTTTCAGAATTAATAATAATACAATAATAATAATACAATCGATTTATTAGGATAGGCTCCAACCCCCCGCAAACCCAAAAGGGACAAGCGGTGGAAAATTGGTTGGATGGATGGAAGTTACACGCACCTTGGATGAAAATAAATAAGATTTTTGTGGCTATCAGGAAAAATAAAAATCCATAAAAGAAAAACAGCACTAAATCCAAATTTATGACAATATTTGATTGAAAATATTTCATTGAAAATCAACCCTTTTTTGTTTGTTTTGGAATCTGTTATACATAATAAAAATCGAAAAACTGCTCAAATTTTTTTTTTAATTTGCGTTTCAGAATTAATAATAATACAACAATGATAATACAATCGATTTATTAAGATAGGCTCCAGAATCCCCCGCAAACCCAAAAGGGACAAGCGGTAGAAAATTGGATGGATGGATGGAAGTTACACGCACCTTGGATGAAAATAAATAAGATTTTTGTGGCTATCAGGAAAAATAAAAATCCATGAATGAAAAACAGCACTAAATCCATTTTATGACAATATTTGATTGAAAATATTTCATTGAAAATCAACCCTTTTTTGTTTGTTTTGGAATCTGTTATACAAAATAAAATCCAAAAACGGCCCAATTTTTTTTTTTTTTTTTTTAAATTGGCGTTTCAGAATTGGAACGAGAATGAACGGAAGGTACACGGAGCGCCTAATAATAATACAATCGTTTTATCAGGATAGGTTCCAGAACGCCCCGCAAACCCAAAAGGGACAAGCGGTAGGAAATGGATGGATGGATGGAAGTTACACGCACCTTGGATGAACATAAATAAGATTTTTGTGGCTATCAGGAAAAATAAAAATCCATGAAAGAAAAACAGCACTAAATCCATTTTATGACAATATTTGATTGAAAATATTTCCTTGAAAATCAACCCTTTTTTGTTTGTTTCGGAATCTGTTATACATAATAAAAATCAAAAAACGGCTCACATTTTTTTTTTCATTCGCGTTTCAGAATTAATAATACAATAATAATAAAACAATCGATTTATTAGGATAGGCTCAAGAACCCCCCGCAAACCCAAAAGGGACAAGCGGTAAAAAATTGGATGGATGGATGGAAGTTACACACACCTGGGATGAAAATAAATAATATTTTTGTGGCTATCAGGAAAAATAAAAATCCATAAAAGAAAAACAGCACTAAATCCAATTTTATGACACTATTTGATTGAAAATCAACCCTTTTTTGTTTGTTTTAGAAGCTGTTATACATAATAACAATTGAAAAACGGCCCTAATTTAGTTTCTTTGATTTGCGTTTCGGAATTGGAATGAGAATTTACGTAAGGTATACGGACCGCCTAATAATAATATAATCGATTTATTAGGCTGCGATGAGGTGGCGACTTGTCCAGGGTGTACCCCGCCTACCGCCCGAATGCAGCTGAGATAGGCACCAGCGCCCCCCCGCTACCCCAAAGGGAATAAGCGGCAATAAATGGATGGATTTTTATTTTTCCTGATAACCGCAAAAAAATCTTAAAAAGCGTTACTAAAATGGCCTTCTTTCATCTCCGTAATATCGCTAAAATTCGCTCCATTTGGTCCACTAACGACGCTGAGATCATTATCCATGCGTTTGTTACGACTCGTCTCGATTACTGTAACGTATTATTTTCGGGTCTCCCCATGTCTAGCATTAAAAGATTACAGTTGGTACAAAATGCGGCTGCTAGA
Organism: Nerophis ophidion; assembly: GCF_033978795.1. Classification (NCBI taxonomy): domain Eukaryota; kingdom Metazoa; phylum Chordata; class Actinopteri; order Syngnathiformes; family Syngnathidae; genus Nerophis; species Nerophis ophidion. The sequence goes on from NC_084637.1 coordinate 26,736,709, forward strand.
CTTTTGACAAGAACAAGAAAGTTTGATCACATTACGCCTGTACTGGCTCACCTGCACTGGCTTCCTGTGCACTTAAGATGTGACTTTAAGGTTTTACTACTTACGTATAAAATACTACACGGTCTAGCTCCATCCTATCTTGCCGATTGTATTGTACCATATGTCCCGGCAAGAAATCTGCGTTCAAAGGACTCCGGCTTATTAGTGATTCCTAAAGCCCCAAAAAAGTCTGCGGGCTATAGAGCATTTTCCGTTCGGGCTCCAGTACTCTGGAATGCTCTCCCGGTAACAGTTCGAGATGTTACCTCAGTAGAAGCATTTAAGTCTCACCTTAAAACTTATTTGTATACTCTAGCCTTTAAATAGACCTCCTTTTTAGACCAGTTGATCTGCCGCTTCTTTCCTTTTTGTCCTCTGTCCCCCCCCTCCCTTATGGAGGTGGTCCGGTCCGATGACCATGGATAAAGTCCTGGCTGTCCGGAGTCGGGACCCAGGATGGACCGCTCGCCAAGATATACTAGTTACTATGGTCATTTAATTAGTTACTATGCTAATCTAATTAGTTACTATGGTAAACTAAGTCACGGCAGCTCAGACGAGGCACCAAGCAGTGTGGGTGGTGAGCGTTTCCACAAAGTGTTTCCAGAGCGGTCAACCTGAAATGCGGGTGTCAGGAACAGACGCAGAAAGACATTTTTACAACAAAGTTCCAAAGCTTAGTGATGTATCAAAATACTTCAGATTGTGTTTTTTTTTTTGCCCTTCACTGTCATATTTTTGTTACGACTCAGAGTAAGGAGAGGAGCCAGATGCAGAGAGGAAGTTAAAAAAATAAAGCTTTTATTTTGAAACAACTTTTCACCTCCAATGCAAAAAAAGTTTTTCACAAGAATAATCAACACGCGGAAAAATAATTCCGAGGATAAACAATTAACTCAAAATCACTCCACAAAAATAAGGAGGAATACTAATCTAAAAGAAATTATAACAGAAAAATCTCAATAAGAATAAACAAAAAGCGCTCCAACAGGAAGAAAAAACACCAAAACGACCTACATATATACACTAACTATAAATAACAAAAAAATCACTCAATCAACGAGGCAATAAAATCGAAATTTGGAAAAACAAAAACTCACCAATTAGGAAGACGAAGGATAACCAAGGACGTTCAAAGGAGAAAAAAGTAAACTCAAAATTACAGCAAAAACTGTTTGATCCAAAAAAGGGGTAACTAGGAAAACGGGAGCAAGACAAGGAGGTAATCAAGGACATGGACATGGACGCTAGAAAGGCACGATAGACGAGACGATCTGGCAACGGACAAAAAGAGGCGTAAACTTAAATAGGATATGGAATGATGGGAAACAGGTGGCAACAATCAGGGATCAGGGATGACGTCAGACTGGTGACACGAGAGGAAGGGCCCGTGGTCTGAAACAAGAGGGTAGCTTTTCAAAGTAAAACACGTACATCACAAGACAGAAAAACCAACACAAGACTTTTGCTGTGTTTGTTGCATTTTGTTGCGTTTTGCTTGATTGAAAATATGTCGATCAAGAGGGGGTGTGATGTTCATATGTTGTGAATATTCAGTGTTTTATTGTTCATAGTTAATATTGTAAATCCCATATTCTTCATTTTCATGTACATTCTGGGTGTCTCGTTCAGTAAAAAAAAATTAAATTCCATTCTATTTTTTAAGATAGTCATTCAATCAGACATTATTGTGAGTTTTTGTATTAGTGTTCCTAGAAACACATTTTTTTCTCAAAATTTGTCCCCTGAGTTAAAATACTTGCCCAGGCCTGCTTAACACGATAAGTAATAAATAATTCCGCTGGTAATCACAGTGTTAAAAATAACGTTAAAGATAAAAAACATTCTCATGCATTTTAATCCATCCATCCGTTTTCTACCGCACTTGTTCAAGAAGTCGCATCAATGGTAAGAAGTATTTTATTTATTATTGGTTAGCGTCAGAATAAAAATGTTATTAAAAAAAAAGACTTATTATACTCAAAAAATGTTGGTCTTACGTAAAAATTGCATGCATTTAAAAAATATCATATGGCTCTCACAGTAATATACTTTAAAATATTTGGCTTTCATGGCTCTCTCAGCCAAAAAGGTTCCCCACACCTGATATACCACAATCTCCATTAAATAATAAGCGTTTGATTAAAAAAAACAACTACTCCACTCATGTTCTTACTTAGGATATATTGGGATAACAAGGATACAACCATTTACCTTCTGACAAGAAACAACTTGCAAGTTTACAGTTGATTTTCTGGCATTTAAAAAAAAAAATGCAATTAAATTGTGTCGGAGGCATCCATCCATCCATCATCTTCCGCTTAGCCGAGGTCGGGTCGCGGGGGCAACAGCCTAAGCAGGGAAACCCAGACTTCCCTCTCTCCAGCCACTTCGTCTAGCTCTTCCCGGGGGATCCCGAGGCGTTCCCAGACCAGCTGGGAGACATAGTCTTCCCAACGTGTCCTGGGTCTTCCCCGTGGCCTCCTACCGGTTGGACGTGCCCTAAACACCTCCCTAGGGAGGCGTTCGGGTGGCATCCTGACCAGATGCCCGAACCACCTCATCTGGCTCCTCTCGATGTGGAGGAGCAGCGGCTTTACTTTGAGTTCCTGCCGGATGGCAGAGCTTCTCACCCTATCTCTAAGGGAGAGCCCCGCCACCCGGCGGAGGAAACTCATTTCGGCCGCTTGTACCCGTGATCTTATCCTTTCGGTCATGACCCAAAGCTCATGACCATAGGTGAGGATGGGAACGTAGATCGACCGGTAAATTGAGAGCTTTGCCTTCCGGCTCAGCTCCTTCTTCACCACAACGGATCGGTACAACGTCCGCATTACTGAAGACGCCGCACCGATCCGCCTGTCGATCTCACGATCCACTCTTCCCCCACTCGTGAACAAGACTCCTAGGTACTTGAACTCCCCAACCCGGAGATGGCATTCCACACTTTTCCGGGCGAGAACCATGGACTCGGACTTGGAGGTGCTGATTCTCATTCCGGTCGCTTCACACTCGGCTGCGAACCGATCCAGCGAGAGCTGAAGATCCCGGTCAGATGAAGCCATCAGGACCACATCATCTGCAAAAAGCAGAGACCTAATCCTGCGGTTACCAAACCGGAACCCCTCAACGCCTTGACTGCGCCTAGAAATTCTGTCCATAAAAGTTATGAACAGAATCGGTGACAAAAGACAGCCTTGGCGGAGTCCAACCCTCACTGGAAATGTGTTCGACTTACTGCCGGCAATGCGGACCAAGCTCTGACACTGATCGTACAGGGAGCGGACCGCCACAATAAGACAGTCCGATACCCCATACTCTCTGAGCACTCCACACAGGACTTCCCGAGGGACACGGTCGAATGCCTTCTCCAAGTCCACAAAGCACATGTAGACTGGTTGGGCAAACTCCCATGCACCCTCAAGAACCCTGCCGAGAGTATAGAGCTGGTCCACAGTTCCACGACCAGGACGAAAACCACACTGTTCCTCCTGAATCCGAGGTTCGACTATCCGGCGTAGCCTCCTCTCCAGTACACCTGAATAAACCTTACCGGGAAGGCTGAGGAGTGTGATCCCACGATAGTTGGAACACACCCTCCGGTCCCCCTTCTTAAAGAGAGGAACCACCACCCCGGTCTGCCAATCCAGAGGTACCACCCCCGATGTCCACGCGATGCTGCAAAGTCTTGTCAACCAAGACAGCCCCACAGCATCCAGAGCCTTAAGGAACTCGGAGGCACAATAAATTAATTTTAATGTTTGAAGTACCTTGAGATACAAGTTTTTTGGGAAAAAATGTTCTCGCTGCTAATTGGTATGCTTTAGGTTGCGAGCACCTGTATTCCATTAAATATTTCCCTAGTCCGGGGTTCTTTAGCGCCCCCTAGTGGCTCTCTGGAGCTTTTTCAAAAATATATGAAAAATGGAAAAAACATAATTTTTGTTTTAGTATGGTTTCTGTAGGAGGACAAACATGACACAAACCTCCCTAATTCTTATAAAGCACGCTGTTTATTTTAAACATGCTTCACTGATTCGAGTATTTGGCGAGCGCCGTATTGTCCTACTAATTATGGCGGTCCTTGAACTCAGCGTAGTTTGTTTACATGTACAACTTTCTCCGACTTTCTAAGACGTGTTTTATGCCACTCCTTCTTTGTCTCATTTTGTCCACCAAATGTTTTATACTGTGCATGTGAGTTTTGTTGATGTTATTGACTTGTGTTGCGTGATAATCAGACATATTTGGTCACGCCATGACTGGAAGCTAATCGATGCTAACATGCTATTTAGGCTATCTGTATGTACATATTGCATCATTATGCCTCATTTGTAGCTATATTTCAGCTCATTTAGTTTCCTTTAAGTCCTCAAAATTCAATTTATATCTCATGACACACTATGGGGCGGTTTAGCTCGGTTGGTAAACTGGCCGTGCCAGCAACTTGAGGGTTGCAGGTTCGATTCCTGCTTCCGCCATCCTAGTCACTGCCGTTGTGTCCTTGGGCAAGACTCTTTACCCACCTGCTCCCAGTGCCACCCACACTGGTTTAAATGTAACTTAGATATTGGGTTTCACTATGTAAAGCGCTTTGAGTCACTAGAGAAAAGCGCTATATAAAAACAATTCACTTCACAAACCTCCCTAATTGTTATAAAGCACGCTGTTTATTTTAAACATGCTTCACTGATTCGAGTATTTGGCGAGCGCCGTATCGTCCTACTAATTATGGCGGTCCTTAAACTCACCGTAGTTTGTTTACATGTATAACTTTCTCCGACTTTCTAAGACGTGTTTTATGCCACTCCTTCTTTGTATCATTTTGTCCACCAAATGTTTTATGCTGTGCATGTGAGTTTTGTTGATGTTATTGACTTGTGTTGCGTGATAATCAGACATATTTGGTCACGGCCTGACTGCAAGCTAATCGATGCTAACATGCTATTTAGGCTAGCTGTATGTACATATTGCATCATTATGCCTCATTTGTAGCTATATTTCAGCTCTTTTAGTTTCCTTTAAGTCTTCAAAATTCAATTTATATCTCATGACACACTATGGGGCGGTTTAGCTCGGTTGGTAAACTGGCCGTGCCAGCAACTTGAGGGTTGGAGGTTCGATTCCTGCTTCCGCCATCCTAGTCATGGCCATTGTGTCCTTGGGCAAGACACTTTACCCACCTGCTCCCAGTGCCACCCACACCGGTTTAAATGTAACTTAGATATTGGGTATCACTATGTAAAGCGCTTTGAGTCACTAGAGAAAAGCGCTATATAAAAACAATTCACTTCACAAACCTCCCTAATTGTTATAAAGCACGCTGTTTATATTAAACTTGCTTCACTGATTCGAGTATTTGGCGAGCGCCGTATTGTCCTACTAATTATGGCGGTCCTTAAACTCACCGTAGTTTGTTTACATGTGTAACGTTCTCCGACTTTCTAAGACGTGTTTTATGCCACTCCTTCTTTGTCTCATTTTGTCCACCAAATGTTTTATACCGTGCATGTGAGTTTTGTTGATGTTATTGACTTGCGTTGCATGATAATCAGACATATTTGGTCACGGCATGACTGCAAGCTAATCGATGCTAACATGCTATTTAGGCTAGCTATATGTACATATTGCATCATTATGCCTCATTTGTAGCTATATTTGAGCTCATTTAGTTTCCTTTAAGTCCTCAAAATTCAATTTATATCTCATGACACACTATCTGTACGTCAGATGGCTTTTAATATTTTGCTGCTCCAGATGGATTTGTTTTTGTATTTTTGGTCCAATATGGCTCTTTCAACATTTTGGTTTGCCGACCCCCACCCCAGTCAAATCTGATTTGTTATATTTTCCCTGTAGTTTTGACAATCAGTCAAATCTAAGGATTTTTTGTTATAAACAGATAGTGTTGTATAGGACTAGACACTAGGTGTCAGTATAACGTCTCACGGATGTGGCTATAACTGCTATGATGAAGAAACTAATGAAAGAAGTATTGAAGACAATCTAATTTGGGACTTTTTCCATCCATTTTCTACCGCTTGTCCCTTACGGAGTCGCAGGGGTTGCTGGAGCCTATCCCAGCTACAATCGGGCGGAAGGCGGGGTACACCCTGGACAAGTCGCCACCTCATCGCAGGGCCAACACAGACAGACAACATTTACACACTAGAGACCACTTAGTGTTGCCAATCAACCTATCCCCAGGTGCATGTCTTTGGAGGTGGGAGGAAGCCGGAGTACCCGGAGGGAACCCACGCAGTCACGGGGAGAACATGTTATTTCCAACTCAAATAAAAAGACTAATGCACTCTGATAAACAAATAAACACAGTTGGGATTGGATAGTTGAGTGAGTTCTTTGGGTCTGGCGCAGTGCCGAGAAGACATCCGACTCGACTAAATAGAGAAAGTAAAAGTAATGAACCTGAGGAAAGACTTGGAAGAAAAACGGAGGGCTCCTGCCTGAGCAAATTGGACAAAAGGAACAAAAGCTACCAGGATGTAGGGTTGATGTCGGTGGACTCTACACAAGGTTGTTAGACTTCTTCCAAATCATCGAATCTTCGACTATTGAGAGAGATCTGGTAAGATCCGAACAAAACGTCCATCTTACTTGCGAGAGATCGTCATAACTTAGGTTCAACAGCTGTGGAAAGAAAGAAAGTGAGTGTGAAAGCCAGTGCAATGAAAAATAAGAAGCGGGCAACATTTTTTTAATTCTCTCTGGTGGCCTGTCCTAAGGCTGTCGGAGTTTGTTTGTGACGAACCCCAAGATGCAGAGACGGAGGCAGGCATTGAATAGACAAATGGTACTAACACAAAGCGCGCACGAGGCGGATTACAAACTAAGAGAGCTAGCATGGGAGCAAGAAAATAAAAGAAGCTTAACATGGAAGCTAGCAAAAACAAACAGGGTCTAGCGTGGAAGCTAGCGGGTAGAGAGCAGGAAAATAGAAGTCGTAACGTGTAGTACAAAACAAACTGGAAGCAGGGAACAAAGAACAGTAAGCTACAAACATCTAACGGAAATAGCTTATCGCTACGCTGCAAATACAAGACACGGCACGACACGACAGGAGCGACAAGAGCAACATCGACAAGACAATAATCCAGTACTGACTGGAAGACAAAGCAGGTACAAATAAGAGCGGGCTGATTGACGCCAGGTGTGGCCAGGTGCCAATCAGCCGCAGCTGAGGGGAAACAAAGCACTCAGGGAGACAAACAGGAAGCTGAATCAAAATAAGAGTGCTGACAGGAATTAAGGACTGGAAATACTAAACACACAGAGGAAAAACTAAAACACAAACAAACTGTCAGTGGCAAGCCTGACAAAGGCAGGTCTTAAAGCATTCGCTTCACTGCTCGCATTTTGACATGTTCGTAAGAGCCGCCATCTTTTACTCTCTCTAGCATCGCAGATCTTCTCGCCGAAGAACTCTTGCTGTACCTTCCATCATGACCACAGGCAGAGCTCTGTGACGTAGCATGTATGGCCAATTCAGGCTCCCTGCCTACTGTGGACTAGATACACCATGGGTGTCAAACTCAAATACAGAGTGGGCCAAAATTTTAAACGGAACAAAGCCGTGGGCCAAGGTTGAACAAATTAACCTTTTAATAGGGACCCAAACAAGTTTTGCATTAAATATTGAACAAGCAAGGCTTATATAACTTTAGTGACATGCAAAATCTAGTTTCAAATAATACTAATAATTAAAAAAAATATCAATGGCATATCAAATACAATTTTAATAAAAATTGAATGCCTTTTTTTCTATTTGCAATCTTCTGAAGTAAATATCCAATTTTTTCCACAATACATTTGAAAATAAAATAACAATAATGAATGAACCAAACATTCAAGCCTTGAAGTAGCAAGAGAAAATGCATGAATAAAACGTTAATTATTGGTCAGTTTGCTGGAAGTTTCCCGGAAGAGTTAGTGCTGCAAGGGCTTCTGGGTATTTGTTCTGTTGTGTTACGGTGCGGATGTTCACCCGAAATGTGTTTGTCATTCTTGTGTGGTGTGGGTTCACAGTGTGGCGCATATTTGTAACAGTGCTAAAGTTGTTCATACGGCCACCCTTTAGTGCATGGGTGTCAAACTCTGGCCCGCGGGCCAAATGTGGCCCGCCGTGTAATTTCATTTGGCCCTTGAGGTAATATCAAATTAACATTAGAGCTGGCCCGCCGGTGTTATACAGCGGCGATGCCCCTGTAACACTGCATTCACCGCTGATACTCGTACTTGCCAACCCTCACGATTTTCCTGGGAGACTCCCAAAGTTCAGTGCCCCTCCCGAAAATCTCCTGGGGCAACCATTCCTCCTGATTTCCACCCGGACAACAATATCGGGGGCGTGCCTTAAAGGCACAGCCTTTAGCATCCTCTAGAGCCTGTCGTCACGTCCGCTTTTCCGCCATACGAACAACATAATATATGCGGCTTTAACACACACAAGTGAATGTAAGGCATACTTGATCAACAGCCATAAGGGTCACACTGAGGGTGGCCGTATAAACAACTTTAACACTTTAACAAATACACTGTGAAGCCACACCAAACAAGAATTACAAACACATTTCGGGAGAACATCCGCACCGTAGCACAACATAAACTCAACAGAAGAAATACCCAGAACCCATTGCAGCACTAACTCTTCCGGGACGCTACAATATACATCCCTGCTACCACCAAACCCCGCTCCCCCAATTTTTATTAAAATTTTATCTGATATGCCATTGATGTTTTTTAATCATTATTGTTATAATTTGAAACTCGATTTTGCAAGTGACTATAAAGTTATATAAGCCTTGCTTGTTTAATATTCAATGCAAAACTTGTTTGGGTCCCTATTAAAAGGTTAATTTGTTCAACCTTGGCCCGCAGCTTTGTTCAGTTTTAAATTTTGGCCCACTCTGTATTTGAGTTTGACACCGCTGCTTTAGTGTGACCTGTATGGCTGTTGACCAAGTATGCCTTGCATTCACTTGTGTGAGTGTGTGTGTCTATGTGTGTATGTGTGTGTGTAAAAGCCACAAATATTATGTGACACGCTGTTAGTATGGAGGAAAAGCGGACGTGACGACAGGTTGTAGAGAACGCTAAAGGTAATGCACGCCCCCAATATAGTTGTCCAGGTGGAAATCGGTAGAAATTCGGGAGAATGGTTGCCCCGGCAGATTTTCGGGAGGGGCACTGAACTTTGGGAGTCTACCGGGAAAATTAGGAGGGTTGGGTATTAGTGGTGAATGTGGTGTTACATCGGCACCGACGCTGTATAACACCAGCGGGCCAGCTCTAATGCTAAATTGATATTGCCTCAAGGGCCAAATTAAATTACACGACGGGCCAGAGTTTGACACCCATGAGATACACTATAGCCCTTTCTTCTCCAACCTGCCGTAGCACTTCTTCATTATTTGACTCCATCCTCCAGATCTTTGTGACCTGGAGGATGTGTAGAAGCATTTAAGTCTCATCTTAAAACTCATCTGTATACTCTAGCCTTTAAATAGACCTCCTTTTTAGACCAGTTGATCTGCCGCTTCTTTTCTTTCTCCTATGTCCCCCCCTCCCTTGTGGAGGGGGTCCGGTCCGATGACCATGGATGAAGTACTGACTGTCCAGAGTCGAGACCCAGGATGGACCGCTCGTCGGGACCCAGGATGGACCGCTCGCCTGTATCGGTTGGGGACATCTCTACGCTGCTGATCCGCTTGAGATGGTTTCCTGTGGACGGGACTCTCACTGCTGTCTTGGAGCCACTATGGATTGAACTTTCACAGTATCATGTTAGACCCGCTCGACATCCATTGCTTTCGGTCCCCTAGAGGGGGGGGATTGCCCACATCTGAGGTCCTCTCCAAGGTTTCTCATAGTCAGCATTGTCACTGGCGTCCCACTGAATGTGAATTCTCCCTGCCCACTGGGTGTGAGTTTTCCTTGCCCTTTTGTGGGTTCTTCCGAGGATGTTGTAGTCGTAATGATTTGTGCAGTCCTTTGAGACATTTGTGATTTGGGGCTATATAAATAAACATTGATTGATTGATTGATTCCTCCACATCCACATCTCGCAAAATTCCAGTCATCTGATCTCATCTTTGCAAAGTGTCTGTCACAGCGCGGATTCGAATCGCCAATTTGCACACCTGGAATTGATGAGGGAGGGCTGGAAAATGGTCCAGTGGAACCAAAGATCGGCGCGGGAACTTAGTTACCTCTCTTTGTACCGTAAGCCTGATGTTCGCTCACGGTTGTTGTGTTACCCTCCGTGATTCTGACATCCGTGTTGCTCTACTGCAGAGTCTTCCCCATTCGAGATCATCTTTTGTTCCCCCCTGTGTTTTTGGACTGCCTTCCTCGATTCTCGACCCTCGCCTGAGCACGGATCTAGTCTCTTCTCTGCTGCCTTGGATGATCATCTGCCTGCCCCTCGGACTGCATTGTTCCTTTTGCTCTCTACAACACTTGATTCTTCTCTCTGGCAATCACCGAGGGTGGACGATCCCCTTTCCTCTCCCTTACCTTTACTGCTTGCTTCTTTGTTTTGTCTTGTCTTAACTTTCTTGTTGCCTCTTTTTGCACTGCTCTCCAAATCTAAACATTGGAACTATTTAACTGGCCTCAACAAAATTGACAAGATCTTGGGTTTGGGGGAACCTGCTGTCGTGAAGAAGAGGTTGTTGCTGGACACAACACCGGACTCTTGGGAGAAGAAGGAGGCGACCCTTTTCTGTCGAGGACGTGAACATATCCACCTATTCGGAATTATGACAACAGGACATCTGCTGATTGGAGTAAGCGTTGCTCTGGTTTGTCGACAAATTCGAAGTTGCTGGCAGTCTTCAAAGTACCCCAAGGCTGCCAGTGGAGGATGCAGGAAGAACTGTGGATTACATCGGACTATCTACCCCGGAGTTTTTGAGGACCAGTCATAGACAATTTTAGAGTGAAAAGCAAATTTTATTTTCACTCGCATACAAATAATTTGAACTTGGATTGTTTCCCTGGCTTCGAGACTCTCCTGAAGATCACTGCAGTGAAGACACAACAAACTCCCTTTTTTGTCTCTCATGGACACACACCTGTTGTTGTGAACTTTGGACTAGCGACGGCAAATACATCAAGGCCGCGGAACAGAGACACACTATGGGCTTATACACACACACACACACACACATCCACACAAAAAAATATATTTGAGCCACACATACACCCCCCAGTCCCCCAATCTAACGCCCTCGACGCAAATCCCGTAGGGGTGATGAATGGATGGTCAGCGCCTGAGAGCTGCGACCTACCACCATGACCTTGAACTACCTTCCCTCTGTTGCTAGATATCTCGAGATATATGTTGTAATATGTATATGTGCTTTGCTATGGAGGTTTTTTCTCACTCCGAACTGGGCCCCCTTAGGAGCTCAGTCTGGATTGTATTTTTTTTACTCATCCTTTCCCGGCGTTTACCTTTTTCCCATCTTTTACGGGGCGCCTTATGGCGACCCAACAGCGTTCTTATTCTGTAATCCTGTACACTGTTTGTTTGTCTAATTTTGAACAGGTTTGTGCTGAAAACAAAGTTTTGTTGTACTTGTTGCAATGACAATAAAGACCTACCTACCTATCTACCTTGGTAACACACACTTCAGTTAATATACACACATAGTAACACACAAACGCACTTGGGTTTGACACACTCCATTTCCTTTGTTTATTTAGTAGTATTGTTTGGTATTATTATATCTACATTGACTTTATATATAATAAATAGTACTTTACACCACTCTGGTGTCAGTCTGCCGTCATTTCCCCTCTGCAAACCACAACAGTGTCCATGTTTTTGCAACGTCCAGACTACTATCTTGATTATTCACCTTTCCAGGGACGGACTAAAGGCCTTCGTCAGCAGTTCTTTTCTTATAGAAAACGCATATTTTGCAGGTGCGATCATTGACTTGGTCTCTGTGTCACAGTATCCATTCTGTGCCATTATACTGCAAAAGTAGCTATACTGTGCCACTTTTTCAGCTGTACAGCTAGATTTTTGTGGACATGTTCCATAAATATTGATGTTAAAGATTTCTTTTTTTGTGGAGTAATGTTTAGAATTAAGTTCATGAATCCAGATGAATCTCTATTACAATCCCCAAAGAGGGCACTTTAAGTTGATGATTACTTCTATGCGTAGAAATCTTTATTTATAATTGAATCACTTGTTTATTTTTCAACAAGTTTTTAGTTATTTTTATATCTTTTTTTCCAAATAGTTCAAGAAAGACCACTACAAATGAGCAATATTTTGCACTGTTATACAATTTAATAAATCAGAAACTGATGACATAGTGCTGTATTTTACTTCTTTATCTCCTTTTTTCAACCAAAAATGCTTTGCTCTAATTAGAGGCGTACTTGAATTAAAAAAAAAAACTTCACAGGGGGTACATCACTGCAAAAAGGTTAAGAACCACTGTTTTATGTACTAACATCATGTGGTTTATTTTGTACATATGTAGCATTCTCTGCAAAGATACAAAGAATTGCTATTGCGACATCCGGTGGACACATTTAGAACAGCAGTTTCTTTCATTAAAAAATTTCAGGTTAATATTTATACTTAACAAATTCATTATGCGGGCCGGATAAAACCTGTTCGCGGGCCTGATCCCGCCCTCGGGCCGTACGTTTGACACCCCTGATCTAAGGTCTTCCACATTTCTGCCGGTATAGTGAAGTGAAGTGAATTATATTTATATAGCGCTTTTTCTCAAGTGACTCAAAGCGCTTTACATATTGAAACCCAATATCGAAGTTACATTCAAAGCAGTTTGGGTGGCACTGGGAGCAGGTGGGTAAAGTGTCTTGCCCAAGGACACAACGGCAGTGACTAGGTTGGCAGAAGCGGGAATCGAACCTGCAACCCTCAAGTTGCTGGCACGGCCACTCTACCAACCGAGCTATACCGTCAATGCCTTTCAACTTCCCGGCCCTTAGTTGATCAAAAGCCTTCACATTTTCTTCTTTTAAGATCTCAGGACCGCAGCTATCTACGTCAACATCCTCCCTCAATTCAACCGAAAACTTGTCTTCACTGGTGTACAAACCTTGTTTCCAAATGAGTTGGGAAATTGTGTTAGATGTAAATATAAACAGAATACAATGATTTTCACATCCTTTTCAATTCATATTCAATGAAATGCACCACAAAGACAAGATATTTAATGTTCAAACTCATAAACTTTATTCTTTTTGCAAATAATAATCAACTTAGAGAATTTCAAGGCTGCAACACGTGCCAAAGTAGTTGGGAAAGGGCATGTTCACCACTGTGTTACATCACCTTTTCCTTTAACAACACTCAGTAAACGTTTGGGAACTGAGGAAACTAATTGTTGAAGCTTTGAAATGTATGTAGAGCTTCAGTCGTTCAACAGTCTGGGGTCTGTACTGTCGTATTTTACGCTTCATAATCCGCCACACATTTTCGATGGGAGACAGGTCTGGACTGCAGGCAGGCCAGGAAAGTACCCGCACTCTTTTTTTACGAAGCCACACTGTTGTAACGCGTGCTGAATGTGGCTTGGCATTGTCTTGCTGAAATAAGCAGGGGCGTCCATGAAAAAGACGGCGCTTAGATGGCAGCTTATGTTGTTCCAAAACTTGTTTGTACCTTTCAGCATTAATGGTGCCTTCACAGATGTGTAAGTTACCCATGTCTTGGGCACTAATGTACCCCCATACCATCACAGATGCTGGCTTTTGAACTTTGCGTCGATAACAGTCTGGATGGTTCGCTTCCCCTTTGGTTCGGATGACACGATGTTGAATATTTGAATAAATGTGGACTCATCAGACCACAGAACACTTTTCCACATTGCATCAGTCCATCTTAGATGATCTCGGGCCCAGAGAAGCCGGGGGAGTTTCTGGATGTTGTTGATAAATGGGTTCGCTTTGCATAGTTTAGCTTTAACTTGCACTTACAGATGTAGCGACGAACTGTATTTAGTGACAGTGGTGATATCCTTTAGAGATTGATGTCGGTTTTTAATACAGTGCCGTCTGAGGGATCGAAGGTCACGGTCATTCAATGTTGGTTTCCGGCCATGCCGCTTACGTGGAGTGATTTCTCCAGATTCTCTGAACCTTTTGATGATATTATGGACCGTAGATGTTGAAATCCCTAAATGTCTTGCAATTGCACTTTGAGAAACGTTGTTCTTAAACTGTTTGACTATTTGCTCATGCAGTTGTGGCCAAAGGGGTGTACCTCGCCCCATCCTTTCTTGTGAAAGACTGAGCATTTTTTGGGAAGCTGTTTTTATACCCAATCATGGCACCCACCTGTTCCCAATTAGCCTGCACACCTGTGTGATGTTCCAAATCAGTGTTTGATGAGCATTCCTCAACTTTATCCGTATTTATTGCCACCTTTCCCAACTTCTTTATCACGCGTTGCTGGCATCCAATTCTAAAGTTAATGATTATTTGCAAAAAAAACAAATGTTTATCAGTTTGAACATCAAATATGTTGCCTTTGCAGCATATTCAACTGAATATGGGTTGAAAATGATTTGCAAATCATTGTTTTCTGTTTATATTTACATTCAACACAATTTCACAACTTATATGGAAACGGGGTTTGTACAACTCTATGTATTCCCGCTGCTGTCCTCTCTGAGCACACTTTCCTGTGCTCCACATGCAAACACACACATATAATTGTTTGAACCTGTATGAAAGTGAATGTTTGTAGTATCTCTTTATTGAATCAAAGAAAGAAATGATCAAAAAACATGACCGTATCGAAGCAGAGCAAGTCGATATCACCAGCCAAAGACATAAAAATCAATTATCCATGAAAATATGGAGAAGCTGCCGATGGTATGGTTGGCGGAGAAGCAGCTGGAAGGAGAAAACGTAGAAGTCCACTCATTAAGGTAAATACTGTACGTTAATATTATATTGCTTCATTAAACCACTGTAGGAATTTTGTAATACATTCTTTTGTATTGGTTTTCATACAGAATTTCTTATCTAAAAGTTAGTTCCTGTTTAAAAGTTACCCGTTAAAATTGATTTTAGTTCATTTAAATGGGCTCTCTTGTTTTGCAAAATACGAGTTTTTCCACAGTCCACCAAAAAACTGGTAACCGTTGGACAGGGTTGTTGCAACTCATTTCCCGAGAACTTTTGCAACATCCTTATAGGCCAGCTCGATTTCCACATCAGCTGCGCACGTGCTGGTGAACTCGTCTCGGCCGTAGGCGTTGCCAAGGTAGCGCCACACGCCTCGGAATTGGGACGGGATGTCGTAGTTGCGGTATTTCTTCGCCACCACCTGCCGAAACAACCGACGCTAAAAAAAAGTCGAATGGAGCAAACGCGGTTGGAGATGTCGCTGCGTTACCTTGACAACGTGAAGTTTGGGAAGAAGGTTGCAGTCCGCTAGCGTCAGCTCGTCGCCGTCCAGATATTTTCGCGTTGATTGGCCATCGTCGAGCGGTAGAGGGTTGAGGAGATACTCGTCCAGCTTGGCCAGAGCCTTGTTGAGACTTTGCTCGAGTGCTGAAAGACCCAAAGTCTGAAAAACCGAGGCAGGATGCAAATTTGTTGTGCTGCTCTGACTTACCACCGTTTTTATTCGGACTCGTGTTCTTGATGTAAGCCGAGAACTTGGCAAACACGTCGTTTCCCGCTGTGTTGGACTCACGGTTCTTCACTGCAAGTTTGGGATACCTGAGGAAGAAGCCGCCCAGGGAGGAAATTTGGATTTCAGAAGTGAAGACCTGGTCAGTCCAGGCATGCTCGAAGACTACGTTACTTAGTTTTTTTTACAACAGAGCTTCTGCTTTGCACAGGCTGTGATATTTTAATGCTTTATTCATAACTTGCCTAGTTGTAAAATAGAAAAAAATACAAACCACAAAACCAGTGAAGTTGGCACGTTGTGTAAATGGTAAACAAAAACAGAATACAATGATTTGCTGATCCTTTTCAACCTATATTTGTCATGACGTGGATTAGGGTGTGGTTTGTTTTCCCGTGGTGCAAAGGGATTGAACCGGACACAACGTGAAGGTAATGACATATTTTAATTTGACTATAAAAAGAAACAAACCAAAGGGAGCTCTCAGCAGAGGTTCAAAACTTGGCTATGAAAACAAAAACTTGCCTTAAGGCAAAACTATGGACATAAAACAAAACTTGCACTATGGCATGAATAACGAAAAACTTACTTGGAACGAGAAAGGAACATGGATCGTCGGCATGGATAACAAGGGTGTGTCGAGGGTGAGTAGAAAGTGATGTTGCCAGGCTGATAGCCTGGCAGCTACAGGCTTAAATAATGCTGTGGTGATTAAAGGGGAACATTATCACCAAACCTATGCAAGTATCAATATATACCTTGATGTTGCAGAAAAAAGACCATGTATTTTTTTAACCGATTTCCGAACATTAAATGGGTGAATTTTGGTAAATTAAACGCCTTTCTGTTTTAGCGATGACGTCAGAACGTGACGTCACCGAGGTAATACACCGGCCATTTTCATTTTCACATTACAAACACCGGGTCTCAGCTCTGTTATTTTCCGTTTTTTCGACTATTTTTTGGAACCTTAGAGACATCATGCCTCGTCGGTGTGTTGTCGGAGGGTGTAACAACACTAACAGGGAGGGATTCAAGTTGCACCAATGGCAAGAAATCTGCCTCCAGACCCCCATTGAGTGTCTGCACATTTTACCGGCGATGCTAAGACAGACATGGCACAGAGATGTATGGATAACCTGCAGATGCATTTGCAACAATTAAGTCAATGAAATCACAAAGGTGAGTTTTGTTGATGTTGTTGACTTATGTGCTAATCAGACATATTTGGTCACGGCATGACTGCCAGCTAATCGATGCTAACATGCTACGCTAATCGATGCTAACATGTTATTTACACTAGCTGTATGCACATTTGGAACTAGATACCCACATTTAATGCGAAACAAACACTTACCAATCGACAGATTTAAGTTGCTCCAGTGTCACAAGATGCGAAAGTCCTGATCGTTTGGTCCGCACATTTTACCGGCGATGCTAATAAGGCAGCCATGCTATGGGCCACTTCATTAGGTACACCCATGCTATGGCCGAATAGCGTCAATAGCTATTCGCTCAATAGCTTCAATTTCTTCTTCAATTTCGTTTTCGCTATCTGCCTCCATACTCCGACTATCTGTTTCAATACATGCGTAATCTGTTGATTCGCTTAAGCCGCTGAAATCCGAGTCTGAATCCGAGCTAATGTCGCTATATCTTGCTGTGGTAACCGCCATGTTGTTTGTATTGGCAGCACTGTATGACGTCACAGGGAAATGGATAGTCGCATCGCAAATAGCGAAAATCAAGAACTTTAAAGCTTTTTTTAGGGATATTCCGGGAGGTGTAAAATTTTGAACAAAACTTAGAAAAATAAAACAAACCACTGGGAACTGATTTGTATTGTTTTTAACCCTTTTGAAATTGTGATAATGTTCCCCTTTAACAGGTGAATGAGTCCAAATGAACCAGGTGCGTGACATGACAGGTGAAAACTAATTGGTAGTCATGTGACAAAAAAAAAACAGGAGTGCACAATGAATCCCAAACAAAACAGAACATGACCACAAAACATCACAATATTCAGTTGAAACAGACTGCAAAGACGAAATATTTAACATTTAAAGTGAGAAACTTTGTTATTTTTTGGAAATATTAGCTCATTTGGAATTTGATGCCTGGAACATGTTTCAAAAAAGCTGGCACAAGTGGCAAAAAAGACTGAGTACGGCGGCATATATTCTTACAATCTCCGTTTCCATGTGGTTTGGGAAGTTGTGTTAGATGTAAATATAAACGGAATACAACGATTTGCAAATCATTTTCAACCCATATTCAGTTGAATGCACTATAAAGACAAGATATTTGATGTTCAAACTCATAAACTTTACTTTTTTTTGCAAATAATAATCAACTTATAATTTGATGGCGGCAACACGTGCCAAAGTAGTTGGGAAAGGGCATGTTCACCACTGTGTTACATCACCTTTTCTTTTAACAACACTCAATAAATGTTTGGGAACTGAGGAAACTAATGGTTGAAGGTATGAAAGTGGAATTCTTTCCCATTCTTGTTTTATGTAGAGCTTCAGTCGTTCAACAGTCCGGGGTCTCTGCTGTCGTATTTTACGCTTCATAATGCGCCACACATTTTCGATGGGAGACAGGTCTGGACTGAGGGCGGGCCAGGAAAGTACCCACACTCTTTTTTTACAAAGCCACGCTGAATGTGGCTTGGCATTGTCTTGCTGAAATAAGCAGAGGCGTCCATGAAAAAGACGGCGCTTAGATGGCAGCATATGTTGTTCCAAAACCTGTATGTACCTTTCAGCATTAATGGTGCCTTCACAGAGGTGTAAGTTATCCATGCCTTGGGCACTAATGCACCCCCATACCATCACAGATGCTGACTTTTGAACTTTGCGTCGATAACAGTCTGGATGGTTCGCTTCCCCTTTGGTCCGGATGACACAATGTAGAATATTTCCAAATGTGGACTCGTCAGACCACTTTTCCACTTAGCATCACTCCATCTTAGATGATCTGGGGCCCAGAGAAGCCGGCGGCGTTTCTGGATGTTGTTGATAAATGGCGTTCGCTTTGCATAGTAGAGCTTTAACTTGCACTTACAGATGTAACGACAAACTGTATTTAGTGACAGTGGTTTTCTGAAGTGTTCCTGAGCCCATGTGGTGATATCCTTTAGAGCTTGATGTCGGTTTTTTGATACAGTGCCGTTTGAGGGATCAAAGGTCAATATTGGTTTCCGGCCATGCCGCTTACGTGGAGTGATTTCTCCAGATTCTCTGAACCTTTTGATGATATTATGGACCTAATGTTGAAATCCCTACATTTCTTGCAATTGCACTTTGAGAAACGTTGTTCTTAAACTGTTTGACTATTTGCTCACACAGTTGTGGACAAAGGGGTGTACCTCGCCCCATCTTTTCTTACGAGAGACTGGGCATTTTTTGGGAAGCGGTTTTTATACCCAATCATGGCACCCACCTGTTCCCAATTAGCCTGCACACCTGTGGGATGTTCCAAATAAGTGTTTGACGAGCATTCCTCAACTTTATCAGTAATTAATGCCAACCTTTCCCAACTTCTTTGTCACGTGTTGCTGGCATCAAATTCTAAAGTTAATGATTATTTGCAAAAAAACAAATGTACATCAGTTTGAACATCAAATATGTTGTCTTTGTAGCATATTCAACTGAATATGGGTTGAAAAGGATTTGCAAATCATTGTATTCTGTTTATATTTACATCTAACACAATTTCCCAACTCATATGGAAACGGGGTTTGTAGAATTGGGAATTTGGTCAGTGTCTGTAAAATTATGGGATTATGTATGTGTGAGTGTGTGCAAGTTTTACTTGGGCGGAGCCAACTCTTCCTCCAAGTATTCCTCGATTTTATTGACGTCAGTGAGCACCTCGCCCTGGAAGGTGAGAAAGGGTGGGTGTGTCCCCGGGGCCAGGTTGTGAAGGTCAGCTGGTTTCCTGATCGGGGAGGAGAAACTTTCTTTTCAGTATCACCTTTTTCATGAGACAAAGTAACACCTTGACATTCCTCGGTAAGCCATTTTTGTTTTGGTTTTCCAATATTGGAAAATGGACTGGATGTGAACACAAGTAACAAGTCTTGGGTGTTGCGTCATTACTTGATTGGTTTTATTTAAAGTGACTAAGCTGCCATTTGTTTTTTTTTAAACCATAAAATGTAATTATTTTTTTTACAGTGATACTTAATTTTAAAGTAAAATTTTTTTTTTTTGCTTCTCTCAGGTATTCACTGCGAAATAAAGTCATGTTATCACTTTTATTTGCTTACTTAAATTCCGTATTTTTTTTTTTTACTGTAAAATTTACTTACTTTTATTTTTTATTTTTTTATTTTTTTTACAGTGAATACTTGATTTTATAGTTTTGCTTCAGAAGGCAAAATTGGACATGACATTTAGTTAATTTTTTTTAGTTAAAAAAAAGGTTTACCGTACAATTCAGTGTGTTTTTTTACTGTAAATTGAAAAATTGTGTCATTTTTATTTTTGCGGAAAAATTCTGGTGACAGATCTTTCTTTTTTTTTTTCCATCCATCCATCCATCTTCTTCCGCTTATCCGAGGTCGGGTCGCGGGGGCAACAGCCTAAGCAGGGAAACCCAGATTTTTTTTTTTTAAATGTTAAAATCTGCGAATTTTCATTTTACAGTATATTACCGCAAATTGAAAAGGGACAAGCGGTAGAAAATGGATGGATGGAAAAAGAGTATCACTTTTTTGGTATTTTTACAATAAAATAAAGGCAATTGAGCCGACGTTTTTTTCCCGTAAAATCTACCCACTCTGTAAGTTTTACAGTGCACTACCGTAAATTGCCAAATCTTTATTTAAAAAATTTCACGACTCAGCTGCCATCTTTTTTTTTACTGTGAATACCTGATTTTATGGAAAAAAATAAATAATTCAATGTCATTTGGAAAAATTTTACGATGCCTTTTGTGTTTGTCAGTACATAACTGTCAAAAGAAAAGTGAGTCGACTTACGGTAAAACTTTTTTTTACTGTAAAATGTACAGCCAATGTTTTTACCGTGCGTTACTGTAAATTGAAAAAAAGCTCTACTTTTATTTTTACGATAAAATTCTGGCGACTTAGCTTGCCAGTCCACCCCCCACGCCCCGTAAAAAAATCGACCTGGGATTTACGTTTTACAGTGCATTACTGTAAATTGCAAAATTGTACCACTGACTGAGCTGACATTTTATTTTACTGTGAATACCTGAATTTATGGCTAAAAAAATTAAGTTTCAGTTAAAGTCTGCAAAATTTGACGAGATATTTTGCTTTTGTCAGTTATTCACTGTAAAAAAAAAG
The DNA here is from genome assembly GCF_033978795.1 of Nerophis ophidion. Lineage (NCBI taxonomy): Eukaryota > Metazoa > Chordata > Actinopteri > Syngnathiformes > Syngnathidae > Nerophis > Nerophis ophidion. The sequence goes on from NC_084637.1 coordinate 26,757,723, forward strand.
AAAAGTGAGTCCACTTACGGTAAAACGTGTTTTTACAGTCCGTTACTGTAAATTGAAAAATGGTAGCACTTTTATTTTTACGAAAAAATTCTGATGACTTAGCTTGCCATTTTTTCCCCCCGTAAAAAACTACATGTGGTGTAAATTTTACGGTGCATTACTGTAAATTGCAAAATTGTACCACTGTAATCTTGGATTCTAAGTTTTTTACTGTAAAATCAAGTGACTTTTTCATTTTTTTTATTGTGAATAACTGAGTTTAATTTAAAAAATAAAATAAAATAAACCTATGTTTTTTTTCATTATTCAAAATTACACGAGACATTTTGTTCATTTTGATTTTATCAGTTATTCACTGTAAAAAAAAATTAGTCGACTGACTGTAAAACATGTATTTACAGTACAATACTGTAAATTGAAAAAAGGTACTACTTGTATATTTACGATAAAATTCTGGCGACTTAGCTTGCCATTTTTTTACCTGTAAAAATCTTATCTGTGGTGTAAGTTTTACAGTGCATTAATGACAATTGCAAAATTCTTTATCGAAACATTAAAAGAAAAAGAAGTTTCAGTTCCAGTCGGGAAATTTGACGAGATATTTTGCTTTTGTCAGTTACTCACTGTAAAAAAATAAATGAGTTGACTTACGGTAAAACATATTTTCACAGTGGAAAAACGGTACCATTTTTATTTTTACGATAAAATTCTGGCAACTTAGCTCACAAGTTTTTTTCCCCTCAAAAATGTACATGTGGTGTAAGGTTTACAGTGCATTACTGTAAATTGCAAAATTGTACTACTGTAATCTTTTGTTGTTTTTTTTCACCGTAAAATGTAATTACTTTTTAAAAACAATTTATGCGACTAACCGAGTTTATGGTAAAAAAAAAAAAAAAAAAATTTAAATTAATAAAAACAATGTTTTTTTTTCAATAGGTAAGATTGGACGTAACATTTTGTTCATTTTGCTTTTGAGCTGACTGACTTTGCTGGCATTTTATTTTACTGTGAATACCTGAATTCATGGAGAAAAAAATTAAGTTTCAGTTTCAGTCTGCAAAATTTGACGAGATGATTTGCTTTTGTGAGTTATTCACTGTAAAAAAAAAGTGAGTCGACTAACGGTAAAACATGTTTTTACAGTGCATTACTGTAAATTGAAAAACGGTAGGATTTAAATTTTACGATAAAATTCCTGCGACTTTACTTGCCAGTTTTTTACACCGTAAAAATTTACATGTGGTGTAAATTTTACAGTGCATTACTGTAAATTGCAAAATTGTACTACTGTAATCTTTTGGGGGTTTTTTTACCGTAAAATGTAATTACTTTTAAAAAAAATGTTATGTGAATAACCGAGTTTATGGTAAAAAAACAAACAAAAAAACATTTTTAATTAATAAAAACAAAGTTTTTTTTTCAATAGGTAAGATTAGACGTAACATTTTGTTCATTTTGCTTTTGAGCTGACTGACTTTGCTGACATTTTATTTTACAGTGAATACCTGAATTCATGGACAAAAAAATTTAGTTTCAGTTTTTGTCTGCAAAATTTGACGAGATGATTTGCTTTTGTGAGTTATTCACTGTAAAAAAAAAAGTGAGGCGACTAACGGTAAAACATGTTTTTACAGTGCATTACTGTAAATTGAAAAACGGTAGGATTTAAATTTTACGATAAAATTCCTACGACTTTACTTGACAGTTTTTTACCCCGTAAAAATTTACATGTGGTGTAAATTTTACAGTGCATTACTGTAAATTGCAAAATTGTACTACTGTAATCTTTTGGGTTTTTTTTTACCGTAAAATGTAATTACTTTTAAAAAAAATGTTATGTGAATAACCGAGTTTATGGTAAAAAAACTAACAAAAAAACATTTTTAATTAATAAAAACAAAGTTTTTTTTTCAATAGGTAAGATTAGACGTAACATTTTGTTCATTTTGCTTTTGAGCTGACTGACTTTGCTGACATTTTATTTTACTGTGAATACCTGAATTCATGGACAAAAAAATGTAGATTCAGTTTTTGTCTGCAAAATTTGACAAGACATTTTGCTTTTGTGAGTTATTAACTGTAAAAAAAGTGAGGCGACTAACGGTAAAACATGTTTTTACAGTGCGTTACTGTAAATTGAAAAACGGTAAGATTTTAATTTTACGATAAAATTCCTGCGACTTTGTTTACCAGTTTTTTACCCCGTAAAAATTTACATGTGGTGTAAATTTTACAGTGCATTACTGTAAATTGCAAAATTGTATTACTGTAATCTTTAAGATTTTTTCTGTAAAATTGAATGCCTTTTTTTTGTGAATAACTGATGGAAAAAAATAAAATAAAAAACCCACGTTATTTTTTTTTCATTACTCAGTATTAGACTTCACATTTTGTTCATTTTGCTTTTGTCAGTTATTCACTATAAAAAAAAAAGTGAGTTGACTTATGGTAAAACATGTTTTTACAGGGCAATACTGTAGATTGTAAAACGGTACCACTTTTATTTTTACGATAAAATTACGATAAAGTATGACACAATACGATTAAAAAAAATCGTAAAATATCGTAAGATATAATTAATTTTTTTTGTATGTGTCTTCACTGGGTTTAAGGTAAAAATAATAATAATAAATAAATAAAAAACGTGTTTTTTTCATCAGGCAAAATTGGACGTGACATTGTGTTCAGGTATTTACTGTGAAAAAATATATTTTTGTCGACTTTATGGTCAAATAAACCCCTTTTTACACTGAGATCTACAGTCATTGTTTAACATTCTGGTGACTGAGCTACCAGTGTTTTTTTCACCACAAATGGTGCATCCGTTGTTTGACAGCGCATCACTATATACGGAGAAAAACTGCACAACTTTTATTTCCGCAGTAAAACTTTACCGTTTCTTACTGTAAAACCTACCGTCTCTTTGTTATTTATTTGCAGTGGATCCCGAGAGAAGCAAAACCTGCAAAGCATCACGTCCACTTTTTTCAAGTGAATCCAAACTTTTCCCACCTAGGCTGCAGCGGTAAATGTCATCTAAGCGATATGACGCCCGATGATGTCAGGTGTGACACATGGTGGTTGTCTACATTTCGTCAGTTCGAGCGTTCGTACCTCTTGAGGTCGACTGTGGTGACGTTGAAGACCACGCCTTTCAGCCAAAGAATCATGAAGAGACGCTGCGAGAACGGACAGTTTCCAATGCTCTCCCCATCACTGCCAGCCTGGACACACACACACACACACACATCATGACTTGTGGGGACCACCCTTTCTACAGGTTCAACACACACACCACACACACACACACACACACACACACACACACACACACACACACACACACACACACACGCACACACACACACGCACGAACGCATGCACGCACACAAACACACACTTTATCATTTGGAATGGGGACTACGTTTCTGTTCATGACTTGTGGGAACCACCCTTTCTACAGGTTCCATACACACACACACACACACACACACACACACACACACACACACACACACACACACACACACACGATTGCATGCACGCACACAAACACACACTTTATCATTTGGAATGGGGACCACGTTTCTGTTCATGACTTGTGGGGACCACCCTTTCTACAGGTTCTACACACACACACACACACACACACACACACACACACACACACACACACACACACACGCACACACGCACGCACACAAACCCACACGTTATCATTTGGAATGGGGACCACGTTTCTGTTCATGACTTGTGGGGACCACCCTTTCTACAGGTTCCCCACACACACACACACACACACACACACACACACACACACACACACACACACACACACACACACACACACACACGCACACACGCAAGCACGTTATCATTTGGATTGGGGACCACGTTTCTGTTCATGACTTGTGGGGACCACCCTTTCTACACACACACACACACACACACACACACACACACACACG